>NC_052170.1:5302710-5441458 GCF_902713615.1 Scyliorhinus canicula
CCTCTCCGCCTCCCTCTCCACCTCCCTCTCCGCCTCCCTCTCCACCTCCGCCTCCCTCTCCACCTCCCTCTCCGCCTCCCTCTCCGCCTCGCCCTTCTCCTTTCCAGATGCTTTTTGAAGTCTACCTGTTTGGCCAAGCTTCCGCTATCCTGCCCCTATATCCACTCGCTGGGTTCATTGATGAGCCCCGCTTGACAACACTCCTGTCAGACAGCCGTGGGCACTTTCCAGCTCACAGCCAAAGAAAGAAAAGGAGGCTTGCATTGATATAGCGCCTTTCACAACCTCAGGATGATCTACGGCCAATGAAGCACTTTGGCAGTGTATTCACTGTCGGGTCTGAGTGGGTAGCTCTCTCTCGGCCTCTGGTTCTAAAGGCCGGGGAGTCATGTCCCATTCTGGAGATTCGAACACAAGTCGACACTCGGTTTGCGGTACTGCGGGAGGTGCTGTATTGCCAGAGCAGCCTTTGACAAGAGGCTTGAAAGGCACAGTCCTCCCTTCCAGGTGGATGGTGAAGATCCCACGACAAAATGGCTTAAAAGCCAACCAGTGTCCTGGTCAACATTAACCCATCAACCACGGCCAAAATAAACCGGCAATGATTTTGTACAGTGAACAATAATACTACAGTCGATTCACAAGTAGGTACAGTCAATGACGCCGCTATCAAACATTTCCATAGCTAGGATTTGCATAGATGTAAGGAACTGATTAACGACAGTGCGCTGGATGGGGTTTCCCCCTCATTAGTGGTGCATTTTGCAATGTAGGAAACAGCAGCTGACACATTTACAGCGCACATTCTACAAATAAGGGTTGTCTGATCCTCCGACTGAGCTATACGATCACTGATAGACCAGGAACCCCGGGATAAATCGCTGGGCACTCCCATCGTACAGAGACCGGAAGCCGCCCACTCAGGCTGGGCTCTGAGTGCCGACCAGTCACTGGCACAGCTGGTTGAGTTGGGTTTACAGTAGAGAAGGCGAGTTGTTTCATTTTCCACTCGGCTCGATGCTAGAAGCAGGGCACCCACGGTTGGGCCTTTGGGTGTTGCTTGCGATTCTCCCGCAGTCCACCCGGGCTGCCAGGTTTCGCTTTCGAATGGCAACGTTGCGAACGTTTCCCCGTCACTTGCTTCATTCGATCGTGTTGCCTCAGTGCCCGGGACCCTGCACTCTGCAAGAGGAGGCCATTCAGCCCTCTGAGCCTCTGCTACCGCCCAATGAGGTTGAGGCAGATCTGTGACCTAATTCCATGGAGCCACCTTTGCTCCATACCCCTTCAAACCTTGTCAATCTCAGGTTTAAAATGAACAAGTGGATCAAAGCGTCACCTGCCATTTTCTGAGGAGAGTTCCGAGCTCCTATCATCCTGCAAAAGAACAAAGAACAATTCGGCCCTCCAAGCCTGTACTGGCCATGATACCACCCTTGGCTAAAACCCTCAGCACTTCCTTGTGCCGTATCCCTCGATACCCATCCTATCCATGTATTTGTCGAGATGCCTGTTGAACGCCATTAATGTACCTGCTTCCACAACCTCCCCTGGCAATGTGTTCCAGGCATTCTCCATCCTCTGCGTAAAAAACCTACCTCGCACATCTCCTCTAAACTTTGCCCCACGGACCGTTAGCCTGTGCCCCCTAGTGACTGACTCCTCCACCCTGGGAAAGGGGGCGCTCTACTCTATCCATGCCCCTCAGAATCTTATAGACCTCTATCAGGTAAAGTGTTTTCAAATTTCATCCCAAGTGTCTGTCGCTAATTTTGAGATTTTGCCCTCATCCTAGACTCCCTCATCAGCACAGAGTTCCCAATCTACCCGATCTGTTCCCCTCAATATCTTCAATCCTCAATCAAATCACCATTCATCTCACGTTCACAAGTAACCTCTCGTAATTTAACCCTCGGAGTTCAGGTGCCGTTCTGTTAAGCTGATGCTGCATTCTCTCCAAGGCTAATATATCTTTGCTGCAGGGTGGAGCAGGAACTGCTCACAGTGACACAGGGCGTGGTCTTCGTGTATCTGAAACATAGGATCATGGAATGCCTACAGTGCTGAAGGAGGCCATTCGGCCCATCGAGTCTGCACCGCCCCTCCAAAAGAGCACCCTACCTAGGCCCACTTCCCCGCCCTATCCCCGGAACCCCACCTAACCTGCACAACTTTGGACGCTAAGGGACAATTTAGCGTGGCCAACACACCTCACCCGCACATCTTTGGACTGTGGCAGGAAACCGGAGCACCCGGAGGAAACCCACGCAGACACGGGGAGAACGTGCAGACTCCGCACAGACAGTGACCCGAGGCTGGAATCGAACCCGGGCCCCTGGCGCTGGGAGGCGTGAGGCCAGTCTTCATGACATTTTAATGATCTCTGTACCAGCATCCCGCGTTTAATCGAACCTCTACCATTGTTAATTTTTCACCATTTAGGACCTACTGTGTTCGATCCATGTTCGGTCCAAAATGGATGGCCTGACGTTTGCCTGCATCAAAATTAATTTGCCACAGTTTGGCCCCTTCCCTTAATCTCTGAATATGTTACACTGCCATTTACACAATGCAATGCCGCCTATCTTTGTGTCATCGTCATTAATAAATACAGCCAATAGTTGCGGATCCAACACAGTTCCCTGTGGAACACCACCCTGCCAATTGCTGATTCTGCGATCCCCCATCCGCGCGCGATTCTATTTTCCTGCCGCTTATCAATGAGATTTCCCGTTGAAGCCAACCCGCACCACTGGGACACCCATGGGGGGGGGGGGGGGGGGGGGGCGCTGCTGGCAGGAAAACAGAATCCCAAGACCAGGGAATTCTGGCCAAGATCCGGAGACATTTCCTTGTCCACTACTTTACTTACCACTGCGAAATGGATCTGAGTTAGGTGGTGCAGTGTAAATCTAGACATAGTTCATTTACTCGGTAGTACGTCTATTCACATGCTACTAGAAAAGGTTTGTATTACTTACCCCTTACCCAATATCTGCCAACAGTCCAGTGCCCCAGCAGTCCCCCTTTTGTACCCTTTGGATGAAACAAAATTCAATAAGTTAAACAAAAGGTCTAAAATGAGAGAAGAAGTGAGGGTGACTACCCCTGAATGGGGCACTGTAACAAAAAATCAAAACGTCAGAGGAAACTTACAAAATCAAAATAAAAAGCCAATCCCGGGGGTGATGGTGGAGCCCAGCCCCCGCACTGCCCACAGGGCACGGAAGCGTTTTTAATATGTGCTCGTGGCGGCTTAACCAATCAATACCTTCCACCTGCTTATCATTAACTTTAAGAATACAGTTAACACAACACCAACAATCTCCACAATATTCAGTCAGGTTGATCAGGTTAGAAATTCTTTCAACGGCCTCGCCCTCCATTGCCTCCTGAGGCAGAGACTTGCCCAGGGCAATGGAGGGCGAGACCGTTGAATATTTTTAAGGCGGAGGCAGACAGATTCTTGTTGGGGGAAGGGGAATCAAAGGTTATTGGTGGGTAGGTGGGAATTCAGAACTCGAAACACAGTTAGATCAGCCACGATCTTATTGACTGGCGGAGCGGGTTCGAGAGGCTGAATGGCAATCTTCTCACCGACGTCCCTTTAAACCCTGGGCTGGAAACCATCTGCCCCTGGGGATTTGTCACTTTGTTGCTGCTTTTAATTTGCTTGATTGAATTCAATTTGGCGAATCGGAAAGACCATTCGAAGGACCATCCGGCGCAGACCCAATCCCTGCCCTTTCCCTGTAACCCCAACTGACCTTTTGGACACTTCGGGGCAACTTAGCATGGCCAGTCCACCTAAACGGCACATAGAACATAGAACAGTACAGCACAGAACAGGCCCTTCAGCCCTCGATGTTGTGCCGAGCAATGATCACCCTACTCAAACTCACGTATCCACCCTATACCCATAACCCAACAACTCCCCCTTAACCTTACTGTTTAGGACACTACGGGCAATTTAGCATGGCCAATCCACCTAACCCGCCTAATCCACATCTTTGGAGTGTATTCATTGCTTGTATTAATTGTGTGGAGATCCTTGACCTGATTCAATTTGAGTTTACTTGGGGTTTCCAGCGTGCTGACCTCTTTCTTTCCTGTAAATATCGACATTAACTGTATTAGCTCTCTGCCACTTCCTTATTTTCATTGACATTGTTACCGCCATCTGTTTGCAAAGGCCCCTCATTACTGCTGGCCTTCCTCTTTCCCCATATAATCATAAAAAATACTTTGTGTCAGCTTTGCTACTTCTTCCAAGTTGCTTTTCTTCTTCCTGTTCAGAAATCTTTCTGTCTGTTCCTTTGGCTCAACTTGCAAACATACCAATTAGGAGGAGGATTTGGCCATTCAGCACCTCGAGCCTGCTCTGTCATTTCAATACGATCACGGCTGATTGTGGCCTCAACTCCACATTCCGCCTCCTCTATGACTTCCACGTCAGTCGAGAATCTATCTACCCCTGCTTTAACCAGATCCGATGAGCCAGCTTCTGGGGAAGACAGTTCCAAAGTGTCACGAACGGGAGAGAGGGAAACTAAACTTCTTTATCCTCTCACTGTCCGCCCCTAAGCAAGGACGTTTTTCAAGTACTTTTAAAATAGGCCGTGGTGTGTTTTCCCAAGCCCTCAGTTTGTGACATCCATTTGATGAGTAACTCGCAGCAAACTCACTTTATGGTTAACTCAGAAGGTTAGTTTAAATCTGGTTCAAACCCCGGGGGTGGGTGGGGGGATATGGTGGGAGTGTTCGCAGATGCGCACACAACACACACAAACATACCCGCACACACTACACACACTCACAAACAACAGACACATACATACACACACACGCTCACACACAGGCACACACATACAAACACACACACACAGGAAACACACACATACAACACACACACACAGATACACACACATACAACACACACACACACAGATACACACAACACACATACACACAGACACACACACAGATACACACACACAGAAACACATACAGATACAGACACACACACACACAGATACACACAGACACACACACAAATACACACACACAGATACACACACACAGAAACACACACATGCACACACACACAGATACTAACAGACACACAGATACGCACAGACACACAGACAGATGCGCACAGACACACAGATACACACAGATATGCACAGACGCACAGGTATGCACAGACACACACAGATACATGCACACACAGACACACAAACACACAGATACGCAGACACACACACACACAGATACACAGACACACACACACACACAGAAACACATACAGATACTCACAGACACACACACAGACACACACACACACAGATACACACAGACACACACACAAATACACGCACACAGACACACACAGATACATGCACACACAGACACACACACACACAGATACACAGACACACACACACACAGAAACACATACAGATACTCACAGACACACACACACACAGAAGCACACACACACACAGACACACACACAGATACACACACACACACAGTCACGCACAGACACACACACAGATACACACACACACATGCAGACATGCACACACAGACACTGATGCAAGCGCAGACACACACACACAAACACATTCGCACATGTACATACGCACACAAATGCACACATAAACAAATATATAGACAGTAAGGCGGAATAGAAAAGAGGAAGATTTACAACTGTGGGCAACACCTGTAAAAAGAACCACAGAAATGAATATTAATTCACGTGATTTCCAGAATCCAGGAAGTCAGAGTCCAGCGGGTCTTTCCTTCGTGGTGGAGTTCGTCCAGATGAGTTCCTTATTGGGGATGAGACAAATGACCCTGAGGCCAATGGGCTTTCAGAGTGTCGACAACTTGCCAGGCGATGATCCAAAAGGCGAGAAATATGGGGCCATGTGAAATGTCTCATTGGTTAGGTCATTGCAGCCTCAAAAGCAGTATCTGTCCTCCTGGCTGAAAACCACTGTTTTCCTTAGGAGCAAAATGGTTGCTATTAACGCATCTTCAGGTGTAACGAGTTTTGATGTCTCTGTCTTTGCTATCGCCCTGGCTGGAGGAGTCAGTTCTTTCAATATCCACCCTGTCAACACACTTCAGAACCTCATTTGTTTCAATTAGATCATCTCCTTCTTCTAAGCTCCACTAGATACAGGCCCAAACTGTCCAATCTTTCCTCAAGACCACCCCATCATCCCAGTTATCAGCCTCCCCCAGTCGCCAGGGTCTGTGCTATTTCTTTTGCATTTTTCTTTCAGTTTTAAATTGTCTACAAACTGATTCTGTGTCACAACGAACGCCTCTCACTGACTTTCTTGCATTGTACTAGGGGCAGCACGGTAGCATAGTGGTTAGCACAGTTGCTTCACAGCTGCAGGGTCCCAGGTTCGATTCCCGGCTCGAATCACTCTCTGTGCGGAGTCAGCACGTTCTCCCCGTGTGTGAGTGGGTTTCCTCCGGGTGCTCCGGTTTCCTCCCCCAGTCCAAAGATGTGCAGGTTAGGTGGATTGACCATGCCAAATTGCCCTTAGTGTCCAAAATTGCCCTTAGTGTTGGGTGGGGTTACTGGGTTATGGGGATAGGGTGGAGGTGTTGACCTTGGGTAGGGCGCTCTTTCCAAGAGCCGGTGCAGACTCGATGGGCCGAATGGCCTCCTTCTGCACTGTAGATTCTATGATCAGACCTGTCCTGTTTAGTGTCGACAATCTCTCTCATTGCCCCTTCCTCAGTCAAGAGTCTGCGTTGCTGTTTTTGTATTTTTCACTTTCAAACACTTTATTACGTTCAATCGTAGAATGATTGCTATTCGATAAATATCCATGGACCGTTAGGCCCATGTAAATCAGGCTTGTTGTTCGTTACTGAGACTGATATGGCAGCCCCCCCCGTGATGGTTCCAGGACATGTTGTTCCACAAAGATGTCCGGGACGCACTCAAAAGAAAGTTGCTACCTCTCTGAAACATGCTTGCCCCCTACCTGGATGAACGTTCAAACCTCACTCAGCCTGAGCTTCCTGCTGGTCTGACCTCTACACTTACACAAGATAAAGCCTCACATTAGCCACATCTGGAGAGTTGGTGCAGACACGATGGGCCGAATGGCCTCCTTCTGTGACTCAGGTTCTCAATTCCACCTTTAAAGCCTTCACTGCCTGTTTATCTCTCATTATTATCCTCGCTCATTATTGAAGTGATTCCATTCTGAATCGCTTTGGTTATAGTTTCCCCTCTATCTTTCCTGTCGATCTTATAACTCTGGTATATTTAGTTCAACGTTCTGGCTGGTTTGCAGACATGTTTCAATAATGGCCACCGCCTCATTTCCTCCAAGTTGTGTTTCCGCCTGCAATTCATTAATCTCTGTATCTCCCTCCCCTCCTTTATCTCTTCTTCCCTCGCTCTGTCAACTCTCTCACTCCATTTTCCCCTCTCTTGCTCCATTTTCCCCCTCTCGCTGTCCCCCTCTCTTTCATTACCCCCACCTTCCCTGCACCATTTCTCTCTCTCGCTCTGCCCCCTCTCTCTAGTTTTCTCTCTGGCTCTCGTTTCACTTGCCCCGTCTCTCACTCTGTTTCTCCCCTCTCTCACTCCGTTCTTCCATCTCTTGCTCTGCTCTCCCTTCTCTCACCTCCCCCCCCCCCCCCCCCTCCATGCTCTTTCTCCCTCCCTCACTTTGCACCGTTGAAGTCAACAGAAGTAAACAGCCGAGGCGAGTTGCAACGAGCCTGTGATTTTGCTGTTAATGCTGGTTTATTTATTGTAAACTTGTTGCATTGTTGAATTAGAGCCGCACTTCCTTGTTATCTTTGTGCCTGCTTTAAATTGTTTGTTGGACACAGTTGCCACAATAAAACAATAAAAGCAAATGTGTTTACTGAATAAGCCGGAGCTCCCACTTCCTTATAGCTTTGGAATTCCCTGCATTCGTAAGGAAAGGACAGGACATCAACCCATTAAGAATCTGTGGTAAACCACTGTTACACCTTTATTAGGTGATGTATGGTAGGACCTGTACTACAGGTTCGCCGGTAGTCCCTGCCGGCTGGCTCCGTCCAGCAGGCGGAGTATAAATATGTGTCCCCCCCCCATGCAGCAGCCATTTCGCCAACTGCTGTGGGAGGCCGCACATCTTAGAGCAGTAAAGCCTCGGTTGTATCCAACTCTAGTCTTTGTTCAATTGATCGTGCATCAGAATCCAGATGCTGGTTTAGCACAATGGGCTAAATAGCTGGCTTGTAAAGCAGAACAAGGCCAGCAGCGCGGGTTCAATTCCTGTACCGGCCTCCCCGAACAGGCGGCGGAATGTGGCGACTAGGGGCTTTTCACAGTAACTTCATTTGAAGCCCACTTGTGACAATAAGCGATTTTCATTTTGGGGCTGGTTTAGCTCACTGGGCTAAATCGCTGGCTTTGAAAGCAGACCAAGGCAGGCCAGCAGCACGGTTCAATTCCCGTACCAGCCTCCCCGGACAGGCGCCGGAATGTGGCGACTAGGGGCTTTTCGCAGTAACTTCATTTGAAGCAGACTCGTGACAATAAGCGATTTTCATTTTTCTCATTTCATTTCATTTCACTTTCAAAATGTAATAAGACATGTAAGTTTGATGGACAAGTCTGGGACATAATTGGGAGTGCGTCAGAGAGTGGGGTTAGTTACACTCAGTGAAACATCCTGGGAAAATCCATGTGGACGACGCTATCCTAACTTGCCGCAGCAGGGGAAATCGCATTAGGTTGGCTGGAATGTCAATTAACTCTATACCCAATATGGCTCTATATTGGCTTCACTGTGGAGTAAAATCAGGCAGCACGTTAAACCAGTATTATTGCCCCGTCCACAGATTCTCCTGAAACTCGCTGGGCAGTTAGGTTAAAATCACCTCCGTTGGGTTGAACAGCCAAATTCACGCGAACACATGGGGTAAAGAGGACCATTCGGCCCCTCGAGCCTGCTCCGCCATTCAATAAGATCTTGGCGTGACTCTTTTGCTTCATCACATTCCAATGGAGCGTGAAGAGGTAAAGCCGGTACCGGAGTATGGCTCCCAAAGCAACAGCATCTCTGGAATACTCCTGCCCTTCCGTTCCAATGGGAGGAAAATCCGGCATTCCTGGCAACGGGTGTGCGCTCCTAGCCACTACCCAGCCTGCCTCGATGGCCATGCGGAATGGTCAGCCTGGACGTTTTCGGGCGGGATTCACCAATCCCGCAGCAGAGTGTCCACGCCGTCGTAAACGCCGTCGTGTTTTACGACATTGTGAATGGGCCGCTACCACGTCCAATTCTGGCCCCTACAGGGGGCCAGCACGGTGCTGGAGCGGTTCGCGCTGCTCCAGCTGCAGATCACGGCGTGAACTGTTCACAGAACATAGAACATTGAACATACAGTGCAGAAGGAGGCCATTTGGCCCATCGAATCTGCACCGACCCACTTAAGCCCTCACTTCCCGTACCCCAATAATCCTTCCTAACCTTTTTAGACACTAAGGGCAATTTAGCACAGCCAATCCACCTAACCTGCACATCTTTGGACTAGAACAAAGAACAAAGAAAAGTACAGCACAGGAACAGGCCCTTCGGCCCTCCTAGCCTGCGCTAACTATGCTGCTCGTCTAAACTAAAATCTTCTACACATCCGGGGTCCGTATCCCGCTATTCCCATCCAATTCATGTCGGAGGAAACCGGAGCACACGGAGGAGACCCACGTAGACACGGGGAGAACATGCAGATTCCGCACAGACAGTGACCCAAGCCGGGAATCGAACCTGGGTC
The DNA here is from genome assembly GCF_902713615.1 of Scyliorhinus canicula. Classification (NCBI taxonomy): domain Eukaryota; kingdom Metazoa; phylum Chordata; class Chondrichthyes; order Carcharhiniformes; family Scyliorhinidae; genus Scyliorhinus; species Scyliorhinus canicula. Next base: position 5,312,521 of record NC_052170.1, read on the forward strand.
CCTGGAGCTGTGAAGCCACAGTGCTAACCACTTGTGTTACCGTGCTGCAAAAAAATACTTTTCACTCGGTACACGCGATAATAAACAAATCCAAATCCAAAAAGGAACAATAATCTTCTGCCAGGGTGGTGATGCAACGGCAAAAGCCCCTTGCATTTATGTAGCAGCCTCTAACCAGAGCAAAGCGTCAGGGACTTTGCAGGAGTGTTATCAACCAACAGATTATGCAGTCAGCTCAATGCTACTTGAGGCTATCTTGTAAAGGGTGCTGGGAAAACCACAAGCCGCGAAAGGCGCTATATGAATGTAAGATGTTTTGTTCTCCTCTCCCTGCCCATCTCTGCCTTGTCAATCAACCAACTCAAAAAGGGGCGGACAAAAATTGTGAAGAGAGACTAAAAGGACTGGAGTCAGGATTTGCACGTACAGCGCAGAGGTTTTGATATTATGGTGGATTTCTGCTTAATTGACTCTCTATATTAATTGACTCTCTATATTAATTGACTTTCTATATTAATTGACTCTCTATATTAATTGACTCTCTATATTAATTGACTCTCTATATTAATTGACTCTCTATATTAATTGACTTTCTATATTAATTGACTCTCTATATTAATTGACTTTCTATATTAATTGACTCTCTATATTAATTGACTCTCTATATTAATTGACTCCCTATATTAATTGATTCTCTATATTAATTAACTCCCTATATTAATTGACTCTCTATATTAATTAACTCCCTATATTAATTGACTCCCTATATTAATTGACTCCCTATATTAATTGACTCTCTATATTAATTGACTCTCTATATGAATTGACTCGCTATATTAATTGACTCGCTATATTAATTGACTCGCTATATTAATTAACTCTCTATATTAATTGACTCTCTATATTAATTGACTCGCTATATTAATTAACTCCCTATATTAATTGACTCCCTATATTAATTGACTCCCTATATTAATTGACTCTCTATATTAATTGACTCCCTATATTAATTGATTCTCTATATTAATTGATTCTCTATATTAATTGATTCTGTAATAATTAACTCCCTATATTAATTGACTCCCTATATTAATTGACTCCCTATATTAATTGACTCTCTATATTAATTGACTCCCTATATTAATTGACTCTCTATATTAATTGATTCTCTATATTAATTGATTCTGTAATAATTAACTCCCTATATTAATTGACTCCCTATATTAATTGACTCTCTCTATTAATTGACTCTGTAATAATTAACTCCCTATATTAATTGACTCTGTAATAATTAACTCCCTATATTAATTGACTCCCTATATTAATTGACTCTGTAATAATTAACTCCCTATATTAATTGACTCTCTATATTAATTGACTCCCTATATTAATTGACTCTCTATATTAATTAACTCCCTATATTAATTGACTCTGTAATAATTAACTCCCTATAGTAATTGACTCTCTATATTATTGACTCCCTATATTAATTGACCCTCTATATTAATTGACTCCCTATATTAATTGACTGTAATAATTAACTCCCTATATTAATTGACTCCCTATATTAATTGACTCTGTAATAATTAACTCCCTATATTAATTGACTCTCTATATTAATTGACTCTGTAATAATTAACTCCCTATATTAATTGACTCTCTATATTAATTAACTCCCTATATTAATTGACTCTCTATATTAATTGACTCTCTATATTAATTGACTCACTGTAATAATTAACTCCCTATATTAATTGACTCCCTATATTAATTGACTCACTGTAATAATTAACTCCCTATATTAATTGACTCCCTATATTAATTGACTCTCTATATTAATTGACTCCCTATATTAATTGACTCACTGTAATAATTAACTCCCTATATTAATTGACTCTCTATATTAATTGACTCCCTATATTAATTGACTCACTGTAATAATTAACTCCCTATATTAATTGACTCCCTATATTAATTGACTCCCTATATTAATTGAATCTCTATATTAATTGACTCTCTATATTAATTGACTCTCTATATTAATTGACTCTCTATATTAATTAACTCCCTATATTAATTGACTCCCTATATTAATTGACTCTCTATATTAATTGACTCTGTAATAATTAACTCCCTATATTAATTGACTCCCTATATTAATTGACTCTCTATATTAATTGACTCTAATAATTAACTCCCTATATTAATTGACTCTGTAATAATTAACTCCCTATCTTAATTGACTCCCTATATTAATTGACTCCCTATATTAATTGACTCTCTATTTTAATTAACTCCCTATATTAATTGACTCTGTAATAATTAACTCCCTATATTAATTGACTCCCATATTAATTGACTCTGTAATAATTAACTCCCTATATTAATTGACTCTCTATATTAATTGACTCCCTATATTAATTGACTCTCTATATTAATTAACTCCCTATATTAATTGACTCTGTAATAATTAACTCCCTATATTAATTGACTCTCTATATTATTGACTCCCTATATTAATTGACTGTAATAATTAACTCCCTATATTAATTGACTCCCTATATTAATTGACTCTGTAATAATTAACTCCCTATATTAATTGACTCTCTATATTAATTGACTCTGTAATAATTAACTCCCTATATTAATTGACTCTCTATATTAATTGACTCTGTAATAATTAACTCCCTATATTAATTGACTCTGTAATAATTAACTCCCTATATTAATTGACTCTCTATATTATTGACTCCCTATATTAATTGACTGTAATAATTAACTCCCTATATTAATTGACTCCCTATATTAATTGACTCTGTAATAATTAACTCCCTATATTAATTGACTCTCTATATTAATTGACTCTGTAATAATTAACTCCCTATATTAATTGACTCTCTATATTAATTGACTCTCTATATTAATTGACTCCCTATATTAATTGACTCCCTATATTAATTGACTCCCTATAATAATTGACTCTCTATATTAATTAACTCCCTATATTAATTGACTCACTGTAATAATTAACTCCCTATATTAATTGACTCCCTATATTAATTGACTCTCTATATTAATTAACTCCCTATATTAATTGACTCACTGTAATAATTGACTCCCTATATTAATTGACTCCCTATATTAATTGACTCCCTATATTAATTAACTCCCTATATTAATTGACTCTCTATATTAATTGACTCTCTATATTAATTAACTCCCTATATTAATTGACTCACTGTAATAATTGACTCCCTATATTAATTGACTCCCTATATTAATTGACTCCCTATATTAATTGACTCTGTAATAATTAACTCTCTATATTAATTGACTCACTGTAATAATTGACTCCCTATATTAATTGACTCCCTATATTAATTGACTCCCTATATTAATTAACTCCCTATATTAATTGACTCTCTATATTAATTGACTCTCTATATTAATTAACTCCCTATATTAATTGACTCTCTATATTAATTGACTCTCTATATTAATTAACTCCCTATATTAATTGACTCACTGTAATAATTGACTCCCTATATTAATTGACTCCCTATATTAATTGACTCTGTAATAATTAACTCCCTATATTAATTGACTCCCTATATTAATTGACTCCCTATATTAATTGACTCTGTAATAATTAACTCTCTATATTAATTGACTCACTGTAATAATTGACTCCCTATATTAATTGACTCCCTATATTAATTGACTCCCTATATTAATTGACTCTGTAATAATTAACTCCCTATATTAATTGACCCTCTATATTAATTGACTCCCTATATTAATTGACTCTGTAATAATTAACTCCCTATATTAATTGACTCCCTATATTAATTGACTCCCTATAATAATTGACTCTCTATATTAATTGACTCCCTATATTAATTGACTCCCTATATTAATTGACTCTGTAATAATTAACTCCCTATATTAATTGACCCTCTATATTAATTGACTCCCTATATTAATTGACTCTGTAATAATTAACTCCCTATATTAATTGACTCCCTATATTAATTGACTCCCTATAATAATTGACTCTCTATATTAATTGACTCCCTATATTAATTGACTCCCTGTATTAATTGACTCTCTATATTATTGACTCTTTATATTAATTGACTCCCTATAATAATTGCCTCCCTGTTCCTCTTGCTTTACAGTTCCTCTGCCTCAAGAACATCCGGACCTTTTTAAATGCATGCTGTGAGAAGTTCAACATGAAAAAGAATGAACTGTTCGAAGCCTTCGATCTATTTGACGTGCGAGATTTTGCCAAGGTACCGCATCTATCCTACAAAACTGAGATCTCACTCTCGGTGTCTGGGTCCTTTGGGAAATTGAAACCTGCGAGGAAGTTGGATTCATATTTTATCGAGTTGTGATTAGCACTTTGTAGTTTTCCTTTGTGAATGGAGATATTGGAGGAGCCCGCTTGGTTACCTGGCACGATGGTTAGCATGGCTGCCTCACGGCGCCAGGGACCCGGGTTCAATTCCGGCCTAGGGTGACTGTGCGGAGTTTGTACGTTCTCCCCGTGTTTGCGTGGATTTGCTCCGGGTGAAGAGAGACTAGAAGGACTGCAGTCAGGATTTGCACGTACAGCGCAGAGGTTTTGATATTATGGTGGATTTCCGCTTAATTGAATCTCTATATTAATTGACTCTCTATATTAATTGACTCCCTATATTAATTGACTCTCTATATTAATTGACTCCCTATATTAATTGACTCTCTATATTAATTGACTCTCTATATTAATTGACTCCCATATTAATTGACTCTCTATATTAATTGACTCCCTATATTAATTGACTCTCTATATTAATTGACTCTCTATATTAATTAACTCCCTATATTAATTGACTCCCATATTAATTGACTCCCTATATTAATTGACTCCCTATATTAATTGACTCTCTATATTGACTCCCATATTAATTGACTCTCTATATTAATTGACTCCCTATATTAATTGACTCCCTATATTAATTGACTCTCTATATTAATTGACTCCCTATATTAATTGACTCTCTATATTAATTGACTCTCTATATTAATTGACTCCCTATATTAATTAACTCCCTATATTAATTGACTCCCTATATTAATTGACTCTCTATATTAATTCAATGGGTTGGTGCATACTCGATGGGCCGAATGGCCTCCTTCTGCACTCTAGGGATTTGATGATCTGAAAGTGGGGAAGCATTGTGACTGTCAATATTGCAATCTTAATTAACCTTCCAAATTCACTGGCCAGAACATTTTGGGCCTGTTGGAAACAGGCTGGGAGGTGGGAAAACTGGTGCAGGAAGGCATCCTGGGGTGGGGGTAAAGGGGGGCGATGGGGGGGGTTTGGGAGGGGGGTTTCTGTCACCTGCTCACCACCCTGCCATTTTGCCAAAGGCGTCAAGCAAGCCATTCGCTGGGAGCCTAATTGAGCTGCCTGGCTTTTGTGAAACCCCTCCCCACCCATCAACTCCGACACTCCCCCCCCCCCTGTCACCGGACCCTGTCCCCCCTCCCCCCAAGACCCCGCTTACTTCTTGTCCACCAGGGTGCCCAACTACCAACGTCGCCCCTGTAGTTTCGACCTCACTACCCTCCTGACATCTCTGTCAACACCCTGCCCCTCCTCTGTCCAGTCCATCTCCCTTGGGCATGGGACCCGGGTTCGATTCCAGCCTTGGGCGACTGTACGTTCTCCCTATGTCTGCGTGGGTTTCCTCCAGGTGCTCCGGTTTCCTCCCACAATTGGCCACGCTAAATTGCCCCTTAGTGTCCAAAAAGGTTAGGTGGGGCTGTGGGTCTAGTTAGGGTGCTCTTTCAGAGGGTCAGTGTAGACCCGATGGGCCGAATGGCCTCCTTCTGCACTGTAGGAATTCTACAATTCGCGTAATTCTCAGTCCTGTCCACTGCAGATTCTGGCGCTGCAGGGACTAGAAAGAGAAATCTGATTGGTCACCAGTCTCGGAGGCGAGCCTTCCTCCTGGCTGAGGGGCGGAGCGTCGGATACCAGCCAATGAATGCATGTTGGACTGTTGAACGGCTGAAGGGCAGGCAGAATCGGTAGCTACGCGTTCTCCACCGACTTCTTGCATGGTGGGAAGGGAAACCATCCTACACATCTGAGCCCAGAGGACGGGTTGCGGGTGGCAACGTCCCACAGGCCGCAGGGCGGCCACGTCCAGGTGGTCTGCTTTGGCCACGTTCGCTGTGGGAGGAATATCGGGCAGGCTGTCAGGAGGAGCCAATCTCTGGCCACGGAACCTCCCAGGGCAGGCGGGCGCTGGGGTCACTGTCTGATCCAAACCATGCTGGCTCCGCGGAGCCAAGTTGTAGAATGGGCCGGGACACAGCAGACTCAACTTTCACAACTCTGAAACCAAATGTTATCATATTATCACATTCTGGGCTGTGACCAAAGCCACAAGGGTGAGGGGAAATAGCTCCAGTCAGCAGGAAACCAGAGTGAATGCACAACTCATAGGATTGATGTCTGGGTAAGTATTGAGATAACGGAGGTGACACAAGCCAGGGTGGGATGCAGGAGATTGAGATCGGATTGGAAACTGAAAAATGGACGATTTTCCTTCCATTGCTTTAACTTTGTGTAATTTTTCACAATCCTTTATTGTCTAACAGAAGTGAATCATACTTGGGGTTTTTTACCCTTTGTGGGTTCTCTCGTGAACTATGCAGTCATAGTGATATCACACAGCCACCGACAACACGGTTTCAGGATGCCTTGGCAACTGTTGATGTACAATTTACTCCATTGGGCAATATTTTAAAGCTGCTTCCCCCAACTGGCCTCAGTATCCATGGTCCAGGGATGTAGAAAGAGATTACAACCCTCCCCAGTGTGTAACTGGTTATATTCCCAGTGTTTTGAAATGTCTGCTCCGTTCTCCCAGTCTCCTTTACAGCCTGTTCTCTTTGCTCCGTGTCCACGCCCAGGCTGAACCAATCTGGCTCAGAGAACATCAATAGCAATCAGACTCACCCAATCAAACGCAAAACAAGCGAACGCTGCACCTGGGAGGAATCAGCCAGCTTCCACAGCCAGGTTCGGCCTAGTGCTGAGGAGAGGGCCGCATGTACCCGCGATACCTCGGTCCATCAAATATACCCGCCAGAACACATCGGGCGGGATTTTCCAGCCTTCCCGTGAGTGGGATCTTCCGGTTCAGCTAAAGCCGCCCCTTTGGAGGGCGAGCCATGCAAAAACCTTTGGGGGGGACTGGACGGTCCTGCCAGCGGCCAATGGCTCTTGGCTGGGGTCCGATTGGTATAAACCTTAACACAGCAAAGTCAACACTGCGGCTACCAGAGCACGTCAAAGGCTAGGAATCCTACGTCGAGTAACTCACCCCCTGAGCCCCCAAAGCCTGTCCACCATCGACAAGGCACAAGTCAGGAGTGTGATGGAATACTCTCCACTTGCCTGGATGAGCGCAGCTCCAACAACACTCAAGAAGCAACGCAATTCAGTACAAAGCAGCCCCGCTTGATTGCTCCTCCTTCCACAAACATTCACTGCAACGCACAGGGGCAGCCGTGTGTTCCATCTACAAGATGCACTGCAGCAACTCACCAAGGTTCCTTTGGCAGCACCTTCCAAACCTGTGACCTCTACCATCTAGAAGGGCAGGACCTGGGAACCGCACCACCTGGAGGTTCCCCTCCAAGTCATTCACCACCCTGACTTGGAAATGTATCGCCCGTTCCTTCACTGTCGCTGGGTCAAAATCCTGGAACTCTCTCCCTAACAGCACTGTGGGTGTACCTACACCTATAGGACCGCAGCGGTTCAAGAAGGCAGCACACCACCACCTTCTGAAGGGCAACTAGGGATGGGCAATAAATGCTGGCCTAACCAGTGACCCCCCCACCTCCCGTAAATGAATTTGAAAAAAAAAACCCTCGAGAGGAATGGAGGAAACTCAATAAAAACTTCTAAGATGCGCCGGGAGACTTTACTAAAGCTACTGATGTTATGGCTGGGCAAACAGATCTAAATTAACCAGCTTAGATCTAATGAGACTGTCTCACATTACGCCTGATGAACAAGATCAATGTAAGTGGGCGAGGGCTCAGGGCTGAACTTGGCTCGAGCTTTGTGTCATTAATGCCCTTCCACAGTCCACCATAAATTATCACATCCTCCCAGTTTCTCAGTAATTTGCCATAACTGCAATAATGTGGCTTTGTCTGATCGGACACTTTAATATCGCTGAGCTTTGAGTAGTCTCTCTAATCTTACCTCATTACAAGGTTGGCTCGGAGACTCTTTAATCTCTTCCAGGTCATCGATCCTCTCATCTTCCCTTCTCGCCATCGAGCTGTTTTGTTGCGTGGATCCTCTGAACCCCGGCCTCTTCCATCTTTGCTTGCAAGCTAAACCTGTTATCCGCGATTAAAATGTTCCCTGGTAACTCCCGACCCCCAACCAGACAGGAGGAGGCCAGCGGCAAACAGCGTCGCCTCCGCGTCCCCTTTGAGGTCGCGCCTCAGTGAGCAAATATCCCTTCCTCCGGTCTAGACATAATTCTCCAGCAGCCAGAGTTCAAATCCCACAGCCGACAGTTACTTTCAATGAATTAGTAAATCTGGGGGCGGCATGTGGCGCAGTGGTTAGCACTGGGACTGCGGCACTGAGGACCCGGGTTCGAATCCCGGCCTTGGGTCACTGTCCGTGTGGAGTTTGCACATTCTCCCCGTGTCTGCGTGGGTCTCGCTCCCACAACCCCAGAGATGTGCAGGTTAGGTGGATTGGCCACGCTAAATTGCCCCTTAATCGGAAAAATGAATTGGGTACTTTAAATTTTTTTTTTTTTTAAACCCATCTGGTCCACTAATGCTCCTGCAGGGAAGGAGATCTGTCATCCTTACCTGGTCTAGCCGCCACGTGACTCCAGACCCACAGTAATGAGGTTGCCCTCTTAACTGCCCCTTGGAAATGGCCACGAGCGTCGCTCCGCTCAAGGGCAATTAGGGACAGGCACTGGTCACTGGGCGCGGAAGGTCGGAAGTGTGCCAGTGGACTCCGTGCCCTCCATCTCCAAGGCTACCTGCCTGCGAGCGTAGCCACGGTAGAGAGGCAGATAGTGGACCCCCTCGAACACCCCTCCCCCCCCACCCACCCCCGCCACTACCGGGGCCCGTTAATGGCTTCTGAGGGGGTCCTCCCTCCCGTCCCCTCCTCCCTCCGGCCCAGGTGATACACAATTAATACACCTCGCCTGTTCCTCCGAACGTTTACAATATCACGGACAAATCCCAACAAGATAATTTGACAAGACGTCGACAGCGGTGACTGTGACGTTGCGATGTTTCTCGGGAGCCTTTGCCTCTGTACCCCGCAGTGGGGGACATGCCCGGAATGTTCCGCAGACTTCAAACCGGAAAACGCTGCAGACCCTCAACTGGCTCGGCAGCGACTGGGGCAAGGGAAGCAAAGTCGGCGTGCGTTTGGGAATCGAATCACTGGGTCTGAAACGTTAACTCTGGCGGGGGAGATTACTCGGGCGCTCCCCACCCCCACCAGCTCGCTGGCGGTGCGCCCTTTCAGTCCCTCCGAGGTCTATGCCATTTGCTGCGTTTTCCGTTTGAAGTTGAGGGTTCGAGCAGCCGCAGTGTGTGGCATTATCACACCATTACCCCCCCCCCCCCCCCCGCCATTCTCTGCGCAAATCAGCAACGTGCAATCTGGGAGGAATGTTCCAACGTGTTTCAGTGTTGAGTTTGCAATGACTGAAGGGTGTTTGAATCAAGCAGCAGTCCACTTTACCCGAATCAAGTGGGTTTACAGTAAAGCCCCTTCCTTCGAGCTGATACGGATGTCCTGGCAGCCGTTTTTTGGTTTTTCTTTAGCTCTAAAATGTGTTGCTCTTTGGAGAGCCTAACAAGTGTTTTTTTCTCGGTTGATAACTCTGTCAGGATGTAGCTGGGGTGCTTTGTAAAGTATGTAACTTTTACTGCTGTTGGTGGTTTGTGATGGGAAACGGATTGGAGGGTGCACACAGTTGCTTTGCTGTGGTAAACCTGTGCGCCTTTGAACCGCTGATAGACAATTGCAACAGCGCAAGGTGCAGATTGAGAAATTTCACTTCATGCCTAATATGGTCCTTCCCCTTTGAAAGGTGTAAGTCAAGGCCCTGTTTTCACAGAACCATTTTTTGAGCTGGCGTGCACACTCACACTCATACACATATCACACTCATTCACACACTCACACCCACACACATACTCACACCCACGCACATTCACACTCACACACACCTACTCACACACACACACTCGCTCAGACTCAAACACACACTCACACTTGCACACTCACACTGGCACACACACTCACATGCACTCACACTTACACACACACTCTCACGCACACACACAAATTCATATGTACACACACAGTCACACATCCACTCATACATGCTAACACACTCGTGCACACACACTGACACATACATACCTACTTACGCACACACTGACACACAAACACACTGACGCACACATACGCACTGACACACACTTGCTCGCAAAGCCATGCACACACACACAGTCACACTCACTCACGCACACTGATACAGTACACACACGCACACTCACACGCACATACCCACTGACACACACTGATACAAACATACACACTCCCACACACCGATATACACACACACTTATGCAAATACTCACACTCACACAGTCACATTCACTCACACACACATACTCACAGTCACATATACAGTCACACTGATACACAAGCTCACACACATAGACACGCTCACACAGTCAAACATACACTCCCACTCAGGCATGCACATACACACACACCACACACACAAACACACTTAGACACACACACACATTCACATACACTCTCTCACACACACACTCACACACATACACACACTCACACATACACACAAACACACTTAGACACACACACACACACATTCACACACACTCTCTCACACACATACACACACTCACACATACACACACCACACACAAACACACTTAGACACACACACACATTCACACACACTCTCTCTCACACACACACACATACATACACACTCCACAGACACAAACACACTTACACACAAACACACACACACACACACTCACACATACACACGACACACAAACACACTTAGACACACACACATTCACACGCACTCTCTCACACACACCACACAACAAACACACTTAGACACACACACACACATTCACACATACACACACTCACACATATGCACACACAAACACACTTAGACACACACACACACATTCACACGCACTCTCTCACACACACACTGACGCACATATACACACACTCCACAAACACAAACACATTTACACACAAATACGCACACACTCACACACATGCTCACATGTGCACACACACACACACACAAACACTTTTGTGTTAGGAGATGGTTTGTTGACCCCGGTGGATATATTTTAGAATAATTCCTGATTATTCAATTTTGGATTTTCTTGGAACAAGAGAAGCTATTAATAAATGTCCAATCTCACACAATATTTGAGCTGACCTCTCTGAATGATCGGTTTGACCAGTCCAGACCCTCTGTGGGACACAGAGTGTATCATTTGGAGCTGGTTTATTTACGCACAAAAACGATCACATCACAGGTCTTTTCATCGGCAGCTCCCCTAGTCTTGTGTCGCCTGCCTCTGCACAACAGGCTTCATAACTTCCTCACGGATTGATTGATACACACACAAACAAAATGCCTTCGAGATTGGAGCTGCTGATCAAACCCCTGTGGGTATTTGACAGGGGCTGAATGTTTCTCCCGTACAATCCATCCCGTGTTAGCCGCGGGATCTGTCTCTCTTCCTTCACTGAAGCATTTGAGACTCGGTTGGACACAGATATGAAGTCTCGGTCAAAAGAGCTTGAGGAACTAATGCATTCTTCAGTCCATACACACCAGCTCCCACAGCCTGCGTGGGGTTAGTTAATGTATGCCTGGATGGGAATTGGGATTTACATTTGAGCTGGGAAACAACAAATTCAACACAGAGTAGCTTCTGTGACAGCGCTGGCTCGTGTATCTATATAACAGAAATTACCGTTAGATCATCGCGAGAATCCTCCTCAATCACCTCCTCCCAGTGGCTGAAGTGCTCCTCCCTGAGTCTAAGTGCGGCTTCTTCCCATCCAGAGGCTCCATGGACATGATCTTCAGCGCGTGACGAATCCAGGAAAGGTGCAGGGAGCAGCATCAACCTCTGTACACGGCCTTCTTCAATCTCGCAAAGGCCTTCGACTCTGTCAACCGTGAGGGACTGTGGAACATCCTCCTCAAATTCGGCTGCCCGCAGACATTCGTCGTTCTCCGCCTGCTCCACGATGACATGCAAGCCGTGATCCTCACCTAATAGAACCACCACAGGTCCAATACGTGTGCAAACTGGGGTCACACAGGGCTGCGCCATCGCACCAACGCTCTTCTCCATCTTCCTCGCAGCAACACTCCACCCCGTCACCCTGAAGCTCCCCGCTGGAGAGGAGCTAACCGACTGGACAGGCAGGAAGCCGTTGAGCCTCCGACACTTCCAGGCCAGAACCAAGGTCACCCCGACCTCTGAGCGAGCTGCAGTACGCAGACGACGCCAGTGTGCGCTCACACTCAGAGGCCGAGCTACAAACCATCATTGGCACATTCACCGAGGCATGTGAGAGAATGGGCCTCAGACTAAACACCGGAAAACAAAGGCTCTCTATCAGCCTGCTCCTGCCACACAAAATGCCCCTCAACGCGTCAAAATCCACGGTGAGCCCCCGTGGACAATGTGGATCATTTCTCATGCCCTCTCGGTGCGAGCAGCCATTGACCATGAAATCCAGCATCGACATCAGTGCCGTCTTCATGCGCCTGAGGAACAGATTATTCGAAGACTGAGACCTCACACCCAGCACCAAGCTCATGGTCTACAGAGCAGCTGTGATCCTCGCCCTCCTGTATGCATCAGAAACATGGACAATGTACAGCAGATACCTCAAATCCCTGTTGGGATATCACCAACGTTGCCTCTGCAAACTCCTGCAAATCCCCCTGGCAGGATACACGTACCAACGTGAACGCCCTCTCCCAGGCCAATATGCCCTGTATCGAGGCACTGGTCACACTCGACCAGCTGCGATGGGCTGGGCCACATTGTCCACATGCCCGACACTAGGCTCCTGAAACAAGTGCTTCACTCCGAGCTCCGCAATGGCGAAGCGATCAGCAGGAGGGCAGGGGAAACACCACAAGGACACTCTGTAAACCTCCCTAAATAAATGCAACACCCCCATCGACAGGTGGGACTCGCTGCTTCAGAACACACAAACTGGAGAAGCATCCGCAAAGACGGCAATCACCTCGAGCATCGCAGGGTGGGGCACGCGGGGGCCAAGCGTAAACAGCGCAAGGAGAGCACAGAATCCAGAGCGTCTCACCCACCCACCTCATCAAACACCACTTGCCCCTGTGGCAGAGTCTGCGGCTCCAGGATCGGACTAACTCCACACAGACAATCACCCCAGGTTGGAATTGAACCCAGGTCCCTTCTGCTGTCAGGCAGTAATGTTTTTTTGTTTTTCTTTTAATTTAGAGTACCCAATTCTTTTTTTTTCCAATTAAGGGGCAAATTAGCTTGTCCAATCCACCTATCCTGCACATCTTTGGGTTGTGGGGGTGAAACCCACGCAGACACGGGGAGAATGTGCAAACTCCACACGGACAGTGACCCAGGGCCGGGATCGAACCTGGGACCTCGGCGCCGTGAGGCAGCTGTGCTAACCACTGCGCCACCGTGCCGCTCCTTCAGGCGGCAGTGTTAATCACTGTGCCGCCCTTGGGGTGGCATGGTAGCACAGTGGCTAGCCCTGTTGCTTCACAGCACCAGGGTCCCAGGTTCGATTCCCGACTTGGGTCACTGTCTGTGCGGAGTCTGCACGTTCTCCCCGTGTCTGCGTGGGTTTCCTCCGGGTTCTCCGGTTTCCTCCCATAGTCCAAAGATGTGCAGGTTAGGTGGAGTGACCATGATAAATTGCCCTGAGTGTCCAAACGTTAGGTGGGGTTGATGGGTTGCAGGGATAGGGTGAAGGTGTGGGCTTAGGTATGATGCTCTTTCAGGGGTAGACTCAATGGGCCGCATGGCCTCCTTCTGCACTGTAAATTCTATGATGATGATCATGTTTGACAAGATGTTCAACTGGAGTGAATCATGCATTCAGATACTGACCACAACATCTCAGCAGTAGATCCACAGCATTTGATGCATGAACTCACGATTGTGATGTCTTGGTCAGATTCCTTCAACCACAGCTACCTATGGCCAAACCTCACACACACACACTCACTCTGCTCACTGTGGCTGAAGGCGAAGGGAAACACCTCTCACTTCACTACATGTAGAACAGGCCATCAGGGCGTTAATGAAGCAACTCACCGTTCAACCTGCCCTTGGCGTAAAACCGCACAGGCCTGCGCAGAAATAATCGGCCAGTCAAACCTGTCTCAGTTCCTGGACTATCAGCATCGTCACAAAACCATCTGAAATATTGTGCATTTATATAGCGCCTCTCACATCCTCAGGCTGTCCCAAAGCACTTTGCATCCAATGAGGCGCGTGTGTGTGAAGGGCAGTCACCGCTGTAGCGCAGGAAACACGGCAGTCAGCTTGCGCACAGTAAGCTCCCGCGGGCAGTCACGTGAAAATGGCCAGGTCGGCGGATCTTAGTGATGTTGGCTGAGGGTTAAATATTGGAGCAGGTTGAGGCCTGGCTTCTCCTTCCAGAGTACAACACTGAGACGTCAACTTGGCACCTCCCAATTGCAGTTTCCTGTGCCGAGCTAGATCAGTGCTGGTGCCTCTCAACTCTTCACAATTGAGGTAAATGGTTGGGTTGAGGGGACTGAAGAGATTGTCGCTAAATTTGCCGATGGCACAAAGATAGAGTCATACAGTCATAGATGTTTACAGCATGGAAACAGGCCCTTCGGCCCAGCTTGTCCATGCCGACCAGTTTCTATCACTAAGCTAGACCCACTTGCCCGCATTTGGCCCATATCCCTCTGTACCCACCCTGCCCATGTAACTGTCTCACTTTTTTAAAGGAAAAAATCGTACTCGCCTCTACCACTGCCTCTGGCAGCCCGTCCCAGATGCTCACCACCCTCTGTATGAAGAAATTCCCCCTCTGGTCGCTTTTGTCTCTCTCCCCTCTCACCTTAAACCTGTGCCCTCTAGTTCTAGACTCCTCTACTTTTGGGAAAAGGTATCGACTATCGACCCTATCGATGCTCCTCATTAGTTTATAGACCTCTATAAGATCACCGCGAAGCCTCCTACGCTCCAGGGGGGAAAGTTACAGCCTCTCCTTATAGCTCAGCCCATCAAGTCCTGGTAGCATCCTCGTAAATCCCTTCTGCACCCTTTTCAAGTTTAGCAATATCCTTCCTGTAATAGGGTGACCAGAACTGAACACAGTATTCCATGTGTGGTCCGACCAATGTCTTGTACAACTTCCAACAAGACGTCCCAACTCCTGGATTCAATATTCTGACCAATAAAACCTGGCATGCCGAATGCCTTCTTCACTACCCTGTCCACCTGCGGCTCCACCTTCAAGGAGCTATGAACCTGTACTCCTAGATCCCTTTGTTCTGTAACTCTCCCCAACTCCCCACCATTAACTGAGTAGGTCCTGCCCCGATTTGATCTAGAAGGAAAATAAATTGTGAAGCGGATGTAAGGAGGATACAAAGCGACATAGATAGAAATAGGAGCAGGAGGAGGCCATTCGGCTCGGCCATTCAATATGATCATTTTTAATAAATGTATTTTATTCCAAACATATTGAAAAGTACAAAAATGCAAATCAGGAACATTATCAACACCCCCACAGTTCACAGTTTGATCAATGTTTCCCCCATTTCACCCCATTCCCCTCCCCCCTCCCCCACCTCCGCGACAAACAATTGCTCAAACATGGTCATGAACTGTCCCCACCCCGTCTCCAAGCCCTCCGCTGACCCCCTCAACCCAAACCTAAGCCAGGCCGCCACCCCGGGGGCGTTGCAGATCACCAATCGTACAATATTCTTCGCCGGGCCAATTAGAGAGGCGAAGGTCACGACGTCGGTCCCCTTCCCCTCCATTAGCTCCGGCGTTTCCGATACCCCAAAGATCGCCGCTACAGGGTCCGGCCCGGCCTCTACCCTCACTGTCTTCGATAGCATCTCAAACCCCACTCCCAGTATATCTCCAGCTTCTCGCTGCCCCAGAACATGGGCCCGTGATTTTCTGATCCTCGCCCGCACTTCCCACACTCGTCTGCTCCCCACTGGAAGAACCCACTCATGGCCGCCCAGTAATAATGTAGCAGGTTTGGTCGCGCCCTTTCTGCCTCTACCTCTGTGACAGGGACTTCTTCACCCTCGGTACCTTCCCCACCCATATAAACTCCAAAATCGCTGCGTCCAGTTTCCTGAAGACAGCCTTCGGGATAAAGATTGGGAGGGTCTGGAATACAATCAGGAACCTGGGCAGCATGTCCGCCTTAACCACCTGGACCCTCCCCGCCATTGTCAGGTGTGGTGTATCCCACCTCCTAAAATCCCCCCGAACCTCCTCCACCAACATTGTCAGGTTCCACTTGTGCATCGTCGCCCACTCCCCCGTCACCTGGACCCCCCGATACCTGAATCTGTCCCTGGAAACCCTAATTAGCAATGGCCCCAGATTGGCTCCCCGACTGGCCGCATTCACCGGAAACACCTCACTCACTCCGACATTCAACTTATATCCCGAGTAGGCCCCGAACTTTTCTGGTATGTCCCTAATTCTCCCCACACTCTCTAGCGATTCCTACAGGAACAGCAGCAGGTCGTCCGCATATTACGGCACCCGGTGTTCCCGACTCCCCCACACACTCACCTGCCACTCCACTGACCCCCCCTAAGGGCCATCGCCAAGGGCTCTATCGCCAGCGTGAGGAACAGCGGCGACGGCGGACACCCCTGCCTCGTTCCCCAGTGCAACCCAAATCTCCGTCAACTCATTTCATTTGTTTGTACACTCACCACCACATACAACAGACGCACCCACGCCACAAACTTGGGGCCGAACCCCGAACCTTCCCAGGATCTCAAAGAGCTACCGCCACTCCATCTTCTCCGCGTCCATAGAGACCACTACTCTGGCACGCCCCTTCGGCGGGGTCACATTTAGTAACCTCCTGATGTTACTGGAAAGCTGCCAATTTGACGATAACCCACCTCGTCCCATCATCCAAATCATTGAAGCAGTTGAGGCCCCACCATTGGTAGCCTACAGGTGGTGGTTTTCCCATGCATTTGCTGGCCTTGTCCTTCTAGGTGGTAGAGGTCATGGATTTGGAAGATGCTATCTAAGGAGCCTCGGTGAGCGCAGCTTGTAGATGACGCGCATTCTGCGGCTCCAGTGCATTGTTGGTGGGGAGTGAATATTCAAAGTGGTGGATGGGACATCACATCGACTGGTGCCCCTTTATCTACCCTGCTTGTTACACTCACAAAGAATTTTCCAGAATCTCAGGAACCTGCAGTGTATCCAATATCTCTGCAGCCACTTCTTTTAAGACACGAGGATGCAGGGCATCAGATCCAGGGTCGCTTTAACTCCCGTCAGCTCTCCCAATATGTTTTCCTTAGAGATTGCGATTGTTTTAATTAGATTCTCCCTTCTTTTTGCCTCTTGATTTTCAACTACTCTTGGGCTGCGTTTTGTGTCTTCTATTGTGGAGGCAGATACAAAATATTTGTTTAAAGCCTCTGCTATTTCCTTGTTTCTCAGTATTAATATTAATCAGTACCACATTAGGGATGCTTAATTTAGCTACGCTTTTGCAAAATTATAGAAGTTTTTACTGTCTGTTTTTATATTTCTCGCTACTTTTCTCTTGTACTCTAATTTCAGCCTCTAATATTTTTTAGTCATCCGTTGTTGGTTTGTAAAATATTTCCAATCTTCTGGGCTACCATTAGTTTTTGCAACATTGGACATATTTTCTTTCAATTTAACTCAATCCTTCATTTCCTGAGTCAACCACAGATGGTTCTTTCTTCTCATAGTCTTTCTTTCTCAAGAGAATATATCTTTGTTGAGTTATAACATTTCTCCTTTGGTATCTGCGACTGATCCCTACTGTCTTACCTTGAAACTTAGTTTTCTAGTCCCGTTTAGCCAAGTCTGTCATTCCCTTTAGAGTTTAAGACTCTAGTTTCAGAACCACATTTCTCACCGTTGAACAGAATGTGAAATTCCATCAGAATATGATCACTCTTACCTAGAGGATCCTTTACTGTGAGGTACTTTGTTCAATCCTATCTCATTACACATTGCCATGTATAAAATAGCCTATTCCCTGGTTGGTTCCAGAACATATTATTCTGAGAAACTGTCCTGAATACATGCTTTGAACTTGTCCTCCAGACTATCTTTGCCAATTTGATTCGACCAATCGATATGAACATTAACCACCCACTATTATTGCAGGACCTTCCTTACAAGCTCCCATTATTACCTGATTTATACTCCACCCAAACTGATTCTACTCTTTGATCCTCTAAACCAAGATCATCTCTCACCGTGTGGTGTAGGTACATCCAGTGTGCTGTTAGGGAGGGATTTCCAGGATTTTGATCCAGTGACAGTAAAGGACGGTGATATAATTCCAAGTCAGGAGGGGAACCTCCAGGTGGTGGGGTTCCTGGGTGTCTGTTTCCCTTGTCTTTCGGATGATAGTGGCCGTGGGTTTGGAAGGTGCTGCCTAAGGAGCCTTGGTGAGTTCCTGCAGTGCATCTTGTAGATGGTACACACGGCTGCTACTGTGCATCGGTGGTGGAGGGTTTGAATGTTTGTGGAAGGGGTGCCGATCAAGCGGGGCTGCTTTGTCCTGGATGTTGTTGAGCTTCTTGAGTGTTGTTGGAGCTGCACTCAACCAGGCAAGTGGAGAGTATTCCATCACACTCCTGACTTGTGCCCAGTAGATTTTGGGGGATCAGGAGGTGAGTTACTCGCCGCAGGATTCCCAGACTCTGACCTGCTCTCGTAGCCACAGTATTTATATGGCTCGTTCAGTCCAGTTTGAGCTCAATGGTAACCCCCAGGATGTTGATAGTGTCTGTGTGTTGGGCGGGGGGGGGGGTTCAGAATCCAAACAGCAGATCTCCGAATGGCCTCCAGTTTACAGAGAAGCGTAACAATACGGACACTATCACTGGGATGTGGAAACCGGACAATTTCAGATGGGGAATGAATCATGTACAGCCATTTCACCAGTCATGTAAAAGTTGCTTCATTCATCTGGTCTGCAGCCTATGAACCATGCTCGGTGATATAGCAGGAATGAAATGTGCAGTAAGTGACAATTCTTGAGCAAAACAGAAAGAGGCTGCAAAGAACCCTTTCTGTTTGGAGAAGGAATGAATCAAAGGCCCTTAGATGTAGCCGATGATTGTGGTTAACCATTCAGACTTGTGACCATTTGGTTTCCAGTTACAGGGGCCTCAGTTTTAGTTGCTGCTCTCTCCAACTCACTCAGCGTCTTGTCCCATTGCCTTTGTAACGTTGCTTACTTCCCTTGCTGCACCCTCGCTATTTTGCAATGAAGCCAAGCCACTTCCCATAACTGAGGGCTTAGCTTATTTATTTTAAGAACTGCCGGTTACAAGAATACGGCCCGTTTACCTCCGCCCCAACACATCACATCATAGAATTTCATAGAATTTACAGTGCAGAAGGAGGCCACTCGGCCCATCGAGTCTGCACCGGCTCTTGGAAAGAGCACCCTACCCAAGGTCAGCACCTCCACCCTATCCCCATAACCCAGTTACCCCACCCAACACTAAGGGCAATTTTGGATACTAAGCGCAATTTATCACGGCCAATCCACCTAACCTGCACATCTTTGGACTGTGGGAGGAAACCGGAGCACCCGGAGGAAACCCACGCAGACACGAGGAGAACGTGCAGACTCCGCACAGACAGTGACCCAAGCCGTGAATCGAACCTGGGACCCTAGAACTGTGAAGCAATTGTGCTAACCACCGTGCCACCGTGCTGCCCTAATGGATTAAGAAAGGCCCAGTTATTAACTATAACAACAACAGGGGTGCCATTGTAATGGAACCTGCTTTGACAGGCAATTAAATGATAGTTGGTGTCATATGGTCCAGGAGTAGTTCAGTTTGAATTGTGGCCTCCCCTGGCGACAGGATTCCTGGCAGCAGGAGGCGCCTGCTGTAGGCCGTCAGTGCGATGTTCAGGGTCTCGCCGCTGCCCATGGGATTTCCCAATAAATCCACCTCCCGCTGCCGGGGGTTGGCCCATTGGGAGGACTGGAATATCCCATCGGAGTAAATCAGATCCCGCCCCCGAACCTTTCAATCTATGACACCATGGTAACCGTCGCTGGTGGAAAAATAAAACTCCAGTTCGGTGCAAACCGAGTAGAAAGACAGGAGTAGGCCATTCAGCCCCTCAAGTCTCTCTGCCGTTCGATGGTGGTCACAGCTGGTTGACACCGCTGCTCTCTTTGCCCAACTTTGCTCCGTATGCCTGGATGTCGTTTAACTAACAACAGCCTCTTGATCTCATCCTTTGAAAGCTTCACTTGTTCCCCCTGCACCCGCCCGTCCCACACCAGCAACTTGAGCCCGTAGCCTAGGCTAGCGCACCGAGTGCAGCACTGTCAAAGGGACCGATTCCTATTTGGATGAGGCATTAGTCTGAGGCTGTACCGGCCCTCTCAGGTACACGCATGGTGCTCCCATGTGGGGGAGAGGGGGAGTCTCCCCCGTGTCCTAGCCAATCTTTATCATAGATTATCATAGAATTTACAGTGCAGAAGGAGGCCAGTCGGCCCATCGAGTCTGCACCGGCTCCTGGAAAGAGCCCCCCACCCAAGGTCAACACCTCCACCCTATCCCCATAACCCAGTAACCCCACCCAACACTAAGGGCAATTTTGGACACTAAGGGCAATTTATCATGGCCAATCCACCTAACCTACACATCTTTGGACTGTGGGAGGAAACCGGAGCACCCGGAGGAAACCCACGCACACAAGGGGAGGATGTGCAGACTCCGCACAGACAGTGACCCAAGCCGGAATCGAACCTGGGACCCTGGAGCTGTGAAGCAATTGTGCTATGCACAATGGTACCGTGCTGCCCAATCGTTATCCCTCAACCAACATCCCGAAAACCGATGGCCTGGCCGTTATCTATCTGTGGGACCTTGCTGTTTATAAATTAGCTGCTGAATATCTGACATGACGACTGACTGCACTGGAAACAGTGTTTAGCTGTTTGCAGCGCACTTTGAGGTGGTGACAGGCACTATATAAATGCAAGTTTCTCCTTTCTCCTTTGGTATAACCCATATCTATTTTTGTGCTGCTCACGTCTATCGGTTTTGCAAATTTTTGGTTCGGTCTGTCCACAGACTCCAGCAGTTCTTTAAAAAAAAATAATTTGTATTGAAATTTTTGAAAACTGTATAACAGCAGAACAATAATAATAATAACAATAATAAACACCCCCCCCCGGCACCCGTAACAACGCATATAACAAACCCCCCCACACGCCCCCCCCCAACCCAATAAACAACAAAATAAATTAACAATAAATTAAATTAACATAAACAATGCCCCCCTGAAACCCCCCCCCCCTTCCCCCCCTCCCCCCCCGGGTTGCTGCTGCTGCTGACCTAGTTCCCTATCGTTGAGCCAGAAAGTCGAGGAAAGGCTGCCACCTCCTAAAGAACCCTTGTACCGACCCCCTCAGGGTGAATTTAACCTTCTCTAGCTTAATGAATCCCGCCATGTCATTGATCCAGGTCTCCACGCTTGGGGGTCTCGCATCTTTCCACTGCAGCAAGATCCTCCGCTGGGCTACTAGGGACGCAAAGGCCAAAACACCGGTCTCTTTCGCCTCCTGCACTCCCGGCTCCGCTGCAACCCCAAATATCGCGAGTCCCCAGCCTGGTTTGACCCTGGATTCTACCACCCTCGACACCGTCCTTGCTACCCCCTTCCAGAATTCCCCCAGTGCCGGGCATGCCCAAAACATATGGGTGTGGTTCGCTGGGCTCCCCGAACACCTAATGCACCTGTCCTCACCCCCAAAAAACTTGCTCATCCTCGTCCCGGACATATGAGCCCTGTGCAGTACCTTGAACTGGATGAGGCTAAGCCTCGCACATGAAGAGGAGGAGTTCACCCTCTCCAGGGCGTCCGCCCATGTCCCCTCCTCAATCTGCTCCCCCAGCTCCACTTCCCACTTAGCCTTCAGCTCCTCTACCGACACCTCCTCCACCTCCTGCATCACCTGGTAGATGTCAGACGCCTTCCCATCCCTGACCCACACCACCGAAAGCACCCTATCCCTTACCCCCCGCGGGGGCAGCAAAGGGAACCCCTCCACCTGCCGCCTAGCAACCGCCTTGACCTGAAGGTACCTGAACATATTCCCCGGGGGGGAGCTCAAACTTCTCCTCCAGCTCACCCAGGCTCGCAAACCTCCCGTCAATGAACAGGTCTCCCAACTTCCTTATGCAACTTCAGCAGTTCTGAGGTGACAGGTATTTCAAAACATTCCAGTGATAACATCACAATCGTCAATGCTTTGTCACAAGTTGCGGGGGGGGGGGGGGGGGGGGGGCAGGTAACAGCCATGCAGCAGCGTTAGACGCAGCGAGAGGGGAACAAGAAATATTTAATCAAAAGGCCTGGCGTAGAGAGTGTGGACACTGTCCACTGTAATACTGACCCACACAGGTCAGGAAGGGTTCCAACTATTGAGGGGAGACGGATTTTGGGAGTTGTGGAGAAGTGGAAGGGGGGGGGGGGAGGTTTGGCAGTATTATGGCAGTAAATGGGGAAATGCTTAGAAAATCAGAAGCACAAAGGGGCTTGGGAATCCTTGTTCAAAGTTCTCTTAAGGTTAACATGCGGATTCAGTCGGCAGTTAGGAAGGCAAATGCAATGTTAGCATTCATGTTGAGAGGGCTGGAATACAAGACCAGGGATGTACTTTTGAGGCTGTATAAGACCCCATTTGGAGTACTGTGAGCAGTTTTGTGCCCCGTATCTAAGGAAGGATGTACTGGGGCCTTGGAAAGGGTCCAGAGGAGATTCACAGGAATGATCCCTGGAATGAAGAGCTTGTCGTATGAGGAACGGTTGAGGACTCTGGGTCTGTACTCGTTGGAGTTTAGAAGGATGAGGGGGGATCTTATTGAAACTTACAGGATACTGAGAGGCCTGGACAGAGTGGACGTGGAGAGGATGTTTCCACTTGTAGGAAAAACTAGAACCCGAGGGCACAGCCTCAGACTGAAGGGACGATCCTTTAAAACAGAGACGGGGAGGAATTTCTTCAGCCAGAGGGTGGTGAATCTGTGGAACTCTTTGCCGCAGAAGGCTGTGGAGGCCAAGTTACTGAGTGTCTTTAAGACCGAGATAGATAGGTTCTTGATTAATAAGGGGATCAGAGGTTATGGGGAGAAGGCAGGAGAATTGGGATGAGAAAAATATCAGCCATGATTGAATGGCGGAGCAGACTCGATGGGCCGAATGGCCTAATTCTGTCTTATGGTCTTTTGTCCGATTGAAACTTGGAATACCGGCCAAGGTGCCAGGGAGACCTCAGCCCCGACCTTCCTCCCAGCAGTGCCGTCGTCTCTTTCACAGCCCCCTGAAGGGGGGGGGAGGGGGGGGGGGCTAGGGCTGTAAGGGCCCCTTTGACAAAAGCCTCACCCCTGACAGTGCTGCATTCCCTGGCAGCATCAGCCTGGATCATACGGCAACGGGGAAGAAATGATCGTTTCTCAGGCCGCACATTCTCATATCCTTCAGTTGAAGGAGTCGGGTTGGAGACACGTACGTTATCACGTTATATGGACTGCACTCACATTACAAGAGTAACTGCGCTCCAAAATAACTTTGCAAAGCTCCCTGGGTGTCCTGCAATGGTGAAAGGTTGCTACATAAATGCGAGTTCTTTCGTTGGTGGTGGTGGTGGTGGGGTGGGGCGGGGGAGGGGGGGGTGGGGGCTCATGCCTGCAGGCGATGGTTCAATCAGATCCTGCTTATTTCCTTCAGAACCCCAAACAACCCGGTGAAATATCAAAGAAAGGCTTTGCCACCGGCTGTGCTGCGGAGACGAGGCCGACCAATCGAAAGGCTTCCTGTTTCGGCAGCAGAAAACCCTCTTCCTGTTTCATCTGAGGTTGCGTTTCCTGTCGCCGTGACCCCTGCTGTCGCCCAACGGTACGGCAGCCGGCGGACCTGCCACCACCCCCCCGCCATGTCAAACCCGCTGTGGGGACTAACTCCACCCCCCCCCCCCAGCCGGCTCAAAGTCCCATCCTGAAAAGAGAAGGGGGGTGGGGACAATTTAGGCCATCGCGCGCACTGCAAATAAGTCTCCCCCTTGCAAAGGACGACTTGCGTTAAGATGGCGCCTTTCACAAACCCAGGATGTACCACAGCGCCAGCGAATCGCCTTTGAAGTGCATTCCCGGTTATCATGTTGGCGGCATAGCGGTGTACAGCAAGATCCCACGAACTGCAATGAGATTATAGCCGGGTGGGGGGGGGGGGGGGGGGGGGGGTGGGCTGTATTCACCAGTGCCCCGGCCGCGTGTTTCTCGGCCTTCGTTGGCGGAGGGGTATTCTACCTTCAGCCGGTTGTCTGTGGGATTCCCCCCCACCCTGCGCTGCTGGGAAACCCGCCGGTTGGTGTGTGCTTACGGCGGGAAAATTGAATCGCAATATCCGGAGAATTCAGGCCCATCGCTCGGATTTCCCTTTTAATGGTGTTGGTTAAATATTGGGCAGGGCCCCAGGGAGCAAACTCTCCCGTTCTTCTCCCAAACAGCACCGTGGAAAGATGCCAGAGATCTGGCGCTGTTATTGGAAGAAGGTTCTGCTGATTC
The DNA here is from genome assembly GCF_902713615.1 of Scyliorhinus canicula. Lineage (NCBI taxonomy): Eukaryota > Metazoa > Chordata > Chondrichthyes > Carcharhiniformes > Scyliorhinidae > Scyliorhinus > Scyliorhinus canicula. The sequence continues at coordinate 5,337,549 of NC_052170.1, forward strand.
CTCAGCCAACATTCCTCCCCATTCCCCCTCCCTCTCTGCCAACCCCCAGCGGCTGAAGCAAAAGAAAATTGGCAGCCCAATTGGCAACCGCCGCCTGGTAACGTAGAAATGAACGGTGTGTGCGGTATCTCTACAGGGCGTCGCTGGGAGAGTCAGCAAGCTGGCAACAAAAGGTCCTTCATCGCTTGCGGAGACTGGGATTTCAAAGCCGTACATCGGAGAGGGGGCTGCCTCTGGATACGTTGCACCTTGACTTGAGGGCACGGTGCACTTTGTACTCTGAGGTTTCTGCTGGAGTGCGTGCAGATCAAAGGAGATAACACTCGATTCATCGAGCAGGATTCTTGCAACGAAGAACAGGCGAACGCTGTTTGCAAGGCGAGGTGCATTGCAGAGCCCGTGTGCGTGTGTGTGTGTCAGATTTAGGAATATGTAAATAGCAAAGGCGGAAGAATATCTGGTGCATTGTCGCAAGGCCAATGGAGCCACTTGGCCTGGCACCACCTTTGGCCTTTGCTGCAAGGTTTGCGGCTATGACCATATTAGGTAAAGTTATTACCTCCCAGCCAGTAAAAACCTCGCATTGTCACCTTTAACACTGTTTTTAACTCCATCGAGTGAATTCGCTGTTTCATGGAGGAGTGGGGATGCTGCACCAGTAGAGGGAGCCACATGTTGGAGACTCGTGGTTTGCAAATAAAATCACAGGCGGCTGAGAGTTCTGTCATGCCCTGCTTCACTGCCGTCTCCTTCATAGAACGTTTTTTGCAAGAAATATTTGCATTTTGTTTTCCAGTTGGCTGCAGATTTAGCCAACAGCACCTCGAGAGAGGATAGGAACATGGGCCGTTCAGAACGTGCTCACAGATAGACTTCCTATAGAGCCATACAATCCATACAGTGCAGAAGGAGGCCTTTTGGCCCATCGGGTCTGCACTGACCCTCTGAAAGAGCATCCTACCCAAGCCCAATCCCCTGCCCTATCCCCGTAACCCCTCCTAACCTACACATCTCTGGACACTAAGGGCAATTTAACATGGTCAATCCACCTAACCTGCACATCTATGGACTGTGGGAGGAAACCGGAGCACCCGGAGGAAACCCACTGTTGGAACCAACAATTCTACGGACACGTGCTTGTAGGATTAGAATAGCGGTTTTAATATACTCACAACAGAGCCAGCCTGTTAGCCGTTGAACTTTCGGTGAACTGGCCGGCTGACCTTGTGGCACTGATCTTTATACAGCAGCTTCCGGGGGAGGAGTCCTGGGCAGAGCCAAGGGAGAAGCCCAATACAACTCGAGCATTCCCAGAGCTACTCCCCCTGGAGGACAGGTAGTGCAACTGCACTTACAATACAGACACATGTATATACAGATTATAATCCGGTGTGAATCACATTCACCACACCCACGCAGCCACGGGGAGAACGTGCAGACTCCGCACAGACAGTGACCCAAGGTTGAAATGGGTCCCTGGTGCTGTGAGGGAGCAGCATTGTGCAACCGTGTCGACTAGGTATCATAATACACTGAATTGCATTATGGATTGGCTGTGCTAAATTGCTCCTCAGTGTCCAAAACGTTAGGTGGGGTTGCTGGGTTACGGGGAAGGGGTGGAGGTGTGGGCTGAAGTAGGGTGCTCTTTCGGTGCGGACTCGATGGGCTGAACGGTCTCCTCCTGCAAATTCTATGATTCTAGTTATTATGGTCGAAGAAGGCATCATGGAACTCAGGAGACCTGTGTCGGAAATTAGTTCCGGCGCTGCCAGAGGATGGGGAATTAACATTCTCGATCGAAATAGGCCGGGCTCACAGTGCAATGATCTTCACCACAGGTAAGCCCAGGAGCATGTGCCGAGACTCTCGAATCCACCTCAGCCAGAACGCGGATCGACTGCCATTGGCGCCAATCTGATCAACACCAACTGCCCAGCCAGCCGGCGCTACAGGAATGCAGTTTGCTTGTCGGGGGGTCTGTGCAAAGGATGGTTTTGAATTCGTTCAATCCAGCGGCCTAGGCAATATGGATCCTTCACCCAGCATCACCGCATCAAACTATCAGGTCATCATCACGTTGCAGTTTCATGGAATCTTTCATTGTAAAAGTTTTTCTCGAATTACACTCTGTGGTTATGCTTCAAATATAGATCATTAAATGTTAGGTGCTTTACGAGGCCCCAAAGCTTCGACAGGCAATGTATAAAAGCACATTTGTAAAAATAATAATAATCTTTATTAGTGTCACAAGCAGGCTTACATTAACACTGTAATGGAGTCACTGTGAAAAGCCCCTAGTCGCCACATTCCGGCGTCTGTTCGGGTACACAGAGGGAGAATTCAGAATGTCTAATTCACCTAACAGCACGTCTTTCGGGACTTGTGGGAGGAAACCGGAGCACCCGGAGGAAACCCACGCAGACACAGGGAGAACGTGCAGACTCCACACAGACAATGACCCAAGCCGGGAATCGAACCCGGGTCCCTGGCGCTGTGAAGCAACAGTGCTAACCGCTGTGCTACCGTGTGCCCTGTTCATGGAGAGAGTTCCAGGACTTTGAGCCGGTGATAGTGAACAAACAGCAATATATTTCCAAGGCAGGGCGGTGTGAGTGGTTGGCAGGGGTACCTCCAGGTGGCATTCCCAGGTATCTGCTGCCCTGTGGGTAGGCAGAGCCTGTGTGTTTTGAGAAGGTGCTGCCTAAGGAGCCCTTGACGGTGAGTCGCCACAGTGCATCCTGCAGATGCCGTGGCCACAATGCACATTCGGTGGCCGGTATTCCAAGTGGTGGACGGGCCACTGACCTTTAGTCCCTTTGCACAGACCCCCGACAAGCAAACTGCATTCCTGTAGCGCCGGTTGGCTGGGCAGTTGGTGTTGATCAGATTGGCGCCAATGGCAGTCGATCCGCGTTCCGGCTGAGGTGGATTCGAGAGTCTCGGCACATGCTCCTGGGCCTACCTGTGGTGAAGATCATTACACTGTGAGCCCGGCCTATTTGGATCGAGAAGGTTAATTCCCATCCTCTGGCAGCGCCGGAACTAATTTCCGACACAGGTCTCCTGAGTTCCATGATGACTTCTTCGACCATAATAACTAGAATCATAGAATTTGCAGGAGGAGACCGTTCAGCCCATCGAGTCTGCACCGACCCTTTGGAAAGAGCACCCTACTTCAGCCCACACCTCCACCCCTTCCCCGTAACCCAGCAACCCCACCTAACGTTTTGGACACTGAGGAGCAATGGTGGACGGCCCACTGACCTCTCTTTCAATGTCGACGGGATTAATTTCCCTCAGCCCTTAACCCCATCACTGATTCGCTTCAGGGCCCCCTGCAGTTGGGTGGGTCGCGGAGGCCTGGATACACTGTGTGAGCTACAGGCTGGAATCCAGGTGATTAATGTGTCATTTAGCGGATAACCAACAGCGAATTACAGGGCAGAATCTAATTAAGGGTTTATATTTAGCATAACTGAGACCAGCAGTGAGTTAAAGGGCAGCATAAAATGAAGGTCCACGGACAACTTAACGAGAAGAATGAATTACAGGTTGGAATCTAATTGAGTCAGTTCACATAAGGAATAATTACCAGCCAGCTTTAATGCCCGCCCTCGCTCCCACCCACCCATCTTTCTTGGTCCTTCTAATAAATACATAACAGAGCAATAACAAGCATTAATGTCTACACTTATCATGCAATATTTACACCGGCCCATTTGATTTTGATGGTGAAAGATCCACATTGATTTAATTGCTTCTGCGAAGTCCCTTCCTGCTTCCAGGATAACATGTTTAAATGATGATCTGTGCTATTTTTACACGCTGGGTGAGGCTTTGCTTTTACGCTCTCACTCATTAGCCAAAATGGACAGAAGTAAATTCCCTGGGATGGGAATCGGTGTCTGTTCCCCCCCCCCCCCCTCCCCTAAACCACCCTCTCCCCCGCAACCATCAATATTCAGGCGATTACTGAAGCGGCCCTTTATTCTAGAATATTCCATTGGAGGAAATTAGGCCCTTTTTTCTACGAGGTGAGGGGGGTCGGTTCTGGCCACTATTGCTCGGACTACCATTGGGGTAAGCTTACAATGCGTCTTGCTGAGGTACACGCGCACACTTTGGAACCCGTGCTAAGGTATATTAGAGCAGTGAGGAGGTAACCTCGAGTACAGAGTGGGCCGCAAGAGTGGCCTTCCTTTATTTCAGTGGGATTGAAATCGGGCCTGTTCGCTAACCACAATCCCACGAAAACGATTAAATGCACTTAAAGCAGGCCGAACGTTTCATAACGAGTTGTAGAAAGTGCTGAATCATTTATGTATAAGTTGAACTGTCATCAACTTCAAATGGTAAGAACAAAATAAATATTTACACTTTAGAAGCAGAGGGAGCGCACGGCTCTCACAGTCAATGCTGTGTGCCCTTACTTCATTCGCCCTCGCTTTACCTGTGTATCACTTCAGCCATACCGGCAGGAAAAAAAACTATAGAGACGGAAATCAGCGGAATGTGGCGACCCTGCGCCTGGGTAACGGTCAACAAAATATCTGGTGGGTCGCACTCAGAACTCTGATGGATCACATAGCAAGTGTGTTTTTAAACAATGTGGTTTAGCATCAAACCAGGGTAATGGAGATGCATTCATGTGTGAAGGGAAAGATAGATCAACAATCCACCCAGTAGTTGTATTTGGAACAATAAAACTGCCAATCGCTGGCTAATGCAACCTATTGCTGTGTGAAATTGAGTGGGAGTTTTGCATTTCAAAGGCTCTCAAGGGATTTGAAGCCCATGAAATGTTATTGGCTTTCGAGGAAGCCTCTGACATTTGCAACAGCTGCTGCTTTGTCTGAGGCAGCAGATGTTAGGGAAGGGTAAGTGAAAAGGCAGTTTTCCACTCTACTGCCTGGCAGCTTTCCGTCAACGGAAATGGGGGTCTCTGATGAAGGTTTCTGATAGGGGTCTCCGATCGGACCTCCGATGGGGGGGGCAGGGTGAGGGTCTCATAAGGGGGTCTGAATAGGGGGAGCTGGGGGGGTCATGTCACCCTCATGCATGCTTGCTGTGGGAGGTGGCCCATTATTCCTGTTGTATGTGTGGGGGGGGGGTTGAATGCTCTACGTATCATCCGGGGGGGAGGGGCAGGATTTGCATTGTGAGGGAAGGGGGACCCACCGCTGAGCCTTGGAATCGGATCGCCCGCCCGCCCAAAATGGCAGCTCAAAAACTATGATTTCAGTGGAATCCGGCGACCTCCTCTCCATCCATCAGTTAGCTTGGAAACGGAGAGGGAACGTCACCTGGGGGCCGCTCCTAGCCCGAGCTGTGACCAGTTGCGAGTCTCCGTGGCCAGGAGCACAGAGTCTCCAGAGCAGAGAATCCAGCGCTGATCTGGAAGTTGACGCCATCCTCAACTCTGCACCAAAGTATCAGCCTGTAGGTCTGCGGTCTACGGATGTTAGTCCTCGCTGCCGACACAACCAAGGCAGAAGCAGAAGTGCTGACGTTCCGGGAGCAGCGAGTCTGAACTTATGACCTTCTGGAGTTAGTGCGCAACGCAACAAAAATATCACCAAATCACCGACAGAAACACTTCTGCCGTGTGACACAAAAACCTTTGGAAACTTAAACTTTGGCACGAACCAATTCAAAAATTAAAACAAAAATCAATGGTTAGGTTTTTTTTGGAGGGGATTTTTTTTCCTTGAAGGAGCGTTAATTGGCCGGAGACGTGACCACCGCCCTTCACCCAGGGGAGAGTCCCACCGTTATGACCCACACGAGAGCTAAGGGACTCGCCGTGAGCCTTGAAAGAATCCGAGCTTCCCCACTGAGGGCCGGGTGGAGTAAAAGGACTCCAGCATGAACGGGGGCCCAGATGGGAGCCAAGCGTGTGTAGTCTCGGCTGGGAGCTGGAGTGTACCGTGTGTATAGTTTACTCTGCAATAAAAGAAGTTTCCTTCCGCCTCTCGTTTTGCACTCCTCCGTGGCCACCAAACCCACCACGGAAAGGCCAGCATCTCTGTGTTCCTAACTACGCCAATGGCAGCAGTGGCTACGACTGGGGCTCCAAGCAGTTCCCAGAATCGAAGTCCCAGGGGTGGAATTTTAGGGCCTTGCCCACCTCCTGGAGATTACTGTCCCGCCAAAATTGAGGCCAGATGGGGATGTGGCCCGTCAGTAGCCAGTGAAACTGCCCCAATTGGGATGGAGGTGGACAGGCATTTGAAAGCCTCACTCGGCTATGGGAATGTTTTCCGCGGGGAACAACAATGTGATAAATAAGCAGATAATTAATTTTCAAGTAATCTTAGTTGGGGTACTTGTGTTGGCCAAGGTGCTGGGAAGAGGTCCCTGTGTTTTTTTCTCTCCAAAGTAATGCCGTGTATGTCCACCCGAAGGGGGAAAATAGGCCCTAAATTTGTCACCTCAACTAAAAGGCCGCACCTCTGACAGTGCGGTACTCCCCCAATACTGCAGCGGGAGCTTCAGCCTGAATTGTGTGCTCAGGGGTCTGGGATTTGAATTCACAACCTTTCGACTCAGATCTCTATTCTCTCCCACCCCCCACCCCCCCCCCCCCCCCCCCCCCCCCCACCCCACCGAGCGACAGGCAATTCACATGTGGCCTCCTGCGGCGGCCTGGTTTTGGGCCTTGCCCAGTACACCCCACCTCCCTCACCCACGGCAACGGTCCCTCGTGTAGGGTTGGGGACAGTGGTTCTTGAACAATGGGCACTGGAGGGCTCCCAAACTTCACGCCAGGATCTGTCCTGAGCCAGTGAAGTCCTGTTGCCCAATCAGCCCCCCCCCCCTCCCCCTCCCCCCACTCCCAACTTTGCCCCTAACCCCCTGGCAAACCCCAAGGAAACCCAGGCGGGGCAACACACCAGCCCCGTCACAGCAAAGTCCGTGGCTGTAATGTTTCTTTCTCTTTCGCATTCTGTCAGCTTTTTACAAACTCTCCACTCAGCACTGGGTCAGCAGTGGAAGAACCCACAAAAATTGTGTAAAAAGAAAATAAAAATACGCACGGGTAAAAATAACTTTTTTTTTTGGCTGCATCAGACTTCTCATAAAATTCTACCAATGCTTTGCATAGTTTGTTTCCCTCTCAGTAAATGTGGTGTTTCCCACTGACCATGACAGAAGCACAGTTATCTCAATGTGCTGCAAGTCTTGCAACCATCTCTGAGGTCACGGAACCCATCACCCTCGAGGACTAATTGAGGAAGAAAGTGCGCTAAACAGCTGTGCTGCCATCTACAAGATGCACCGCTACAAAGCGGACCCCGATCTTCTGACAGCACTCCGCACACTTATGGCTGCCCCCTTCCTAGGAGGACAGAGGCGGCAGACGCAGGAGAAGATCAAACCACCTGGAGGTTCCCCTCCCAGCCACTCGCCATACTGACTTGGAAATATGTCGGCTGTTCCTTCACTGTCGCTGGGTCAAAATCCTGGAGCTCCCTCCCTGACAGCAGGGTGGGTGTACCTACACCTCAGGGACTGCAGCGGCATGAGGAGGCGGCTCACCACCACCTTCTCGAGGGCAATTAGGGATGGGCAATAAATGCTGGGTGTAGAATGTGACAACATCTATTTTTGGGAGTCAAGGCTAGAGAGTTTAAAGAGAGACTGTTTCAGTTTTTGCTAAGGATAGGTCGCACAAAACTCCTGTTATCAGACAAGAATGCCGAGCTATTTATGACCTTACCGCCCATACTGGCCACAGGAAATTGTGCACAGACCTTTCCGCGCTACCTCTGAATCCTTTGCAGGGCTTAAAACCCATCCTGTCCTCCGCCTGGAAGGTTGGAGGTTGTAGAGAGTCAGAGATGTTTACAGCATGGAAACAGGCCCTTCGGCCCAGCTTGTTCATGCTGCCCAGTGTCTATCACTAGGCTAGTCCCACTTGCCCACGTTTGGCCCATATCCCTCTATACCCACCCTGTCCATGTAACTGTCTAACTGCTTTTTAAAGCTCAAAATCGTACCCGCCTCTACCACTGCCTCTGGCAGATCGTTCCAGATGCTCAACACCCTCTGTGTGAAGATATTCCCCCTCTGGTCTCTTTTGTATCTCTCCCCTCTCACCTTAAACCTATGCCCTCCACTTCTAGACTCCTGTACTCTTGGGAAAAGATGTTGGGCGGAATTCTCCGCTCCCGGGAAAAATCGGGAGGGCCGTCGTGAACTCGGCCGAGTTTCACGACGGCCTCGGAGGCCGCTCCTCGCCCCCTATTCTCCCCTCCCGGTGCGGCTAGGAGCGGCGCTCCGTAACTCTCGGCCGCCAGGCAGCGCGCCAAGAGTGACGTGACGGCGGTGCCTATGTGACGTCAGCCGCGCATGCACAGGTTGGCCGGCTCCAACCCGCGCATGCGTGGCTGACGTCACGACGGCTGACAGCTCCAACCCGCGCATGCGCGGTGGCCGTCTTTCCCCTCAGCCGCTCCGCAAGACGTGGCGGCTTGATCTTGCGGGGCGGCAGAGGGGAAATAGTGCGTCCGATTGAGACGCCGGCCCGACGATCGGTGGGCACCGATCGCAGGCCTGTCCCCTCCCGAGCACAGTCGTGGTGCTCCTTCCCCACCAGGCCCCCTACAAGCCCCAAAACGGGCATCTCACGGCGATTTCACGACGGCAGCGACCAGGTGTGGTTGCCGCCGTCGTGAAACGGTCACGAACGGCCGGCCGCTCGGCCCATCCGGGTCGGTGAATCGGCAGTCGCCGTGAAAAACGGTGATTCTTCCGAGCGGGGGCCTGGGAGAATCGTGGGGGGCGCCAGGGGGTCGTGAAATTAGTCGGGGGGCCCTCCCGTGATTCTCCCACCCGACGTGGGGAGCGGAGAATCGCGCCCGTTGACTCGCTATCTTATCGATGCTCCTCATTATTTTATAGACCTCTATAAGATCACACCGAAGCCTCCTTCACTCCAGGGGAAAAGTCTTGCGTATGAGATTGTTTAATCTCCCATCTCCCTAGCTCCAATTCCCAGCATTCACTTCCCGGGGGATCCGATTGTTTCACATGCCTCAGTTTCAGATGGGAGTGTAGCATGCAGGGAAGTATGGTTTGCCGTTTAAAAGCTGGCTTAAATAACTGGCCAAGTGGTGAGCCTGAAATAATATGGTCACTTTGTCGGGTACGCCTGGCACACAACGTTGAAGGCTCGCTGGTAGTGGGGCAGCAGAGAGAGAACAAGGCACCAACAATGATGTGGATGTTCTAACTCAGGGGTGGGCAAACTTTTCCGTGCAAGGGCCACATTCAGAAATTCACAATTCACAAAGGGCCGCATAGTATATTAAGTAAAATAATTACTTCACCCGGTTATGATTCTGGGCGCCTCATATAGAACATAGAACAGTACAGCACAGAACAGGCCCTTCGGCCCTCGACGTTGTGCTGAGCAATGATCACCCTACTCAAGTCAACGTATCCACCCTATACCAGTAAGTAACCCAACAGCCCCCCCCCCCCCCCCCCCCCCCATTAACCTTTTTTTTTATTTCTTTTTTTTTAATGACTTGGTGGGCCGCAGAAATACCTTTGGCGGGCCGCATGCGGCCCGCGGGCCGTAGTTTGCCCACCCCTGTTCTAACTGAACACCATGCGAGAGGAAGATTCCTGAATTCCTCCTTGCATTTGAGGGACAACAGGGGGAGACTTGGACCTGCGTTCAATTTGCTGACGAGATTCTGCGACAGGTTCCTGCATCATCGAAACATCAGCTCCGCCCACAAAACATATTGAGAAACAGGGAAGTGTATCGAACGGGTTTCGGCTGTGAGTCAACTGGTGCAGTAAATTTAACAACTTTGTGTCTCTCGGAAATGTGAGCTGTCACAGAGAGAGAGAAGCTTTTTGAGGTTTGAGTTCAGTCACGGTTTTGTTGTTATTTTTACTGGGTTGATTTTGGATTCATCCAGAATAGCGATATTCCCAGCAGAGAACCTGACATTTTGGGCAACAGTATCAACATCAAATATTTCCTGAACTCTTCGATCAGATTCCAGTCTGTAACTCACTCCCGGGTATCTGTTATTCTATAAATAAACCACCCCGAACTCCTCGATTAGATTCCAGTCTTTAACTCACTCCTGCATATCTGTTATTCTATATATAAACCACCCCAAACCCCTCGATTAGATTCTAGTCTGTAACTCACTCCCGGGTATCTGTTATTCTATATATAAACCACCCCGAACCCCTCGATTAGATTCCAGTCTGTAACTCACTCCCGGGGATCTGTTATTCTATAAATAAACCACCCCGAACCCCTCGATTAGATTCCAGTCTGTAACTCACTCCCGGGTATCTGTTATTCTATATATAAACCATCCCGAACCCCTCGAACAGATTCCAGTCTCTAACTCACTCCCGGGTATCTGTTATTCCATAATAAAACCATCCCGAACCCCTCGATTAGATTCCAGTCTGTAACTCACTCCCGGGTATCTGTTATTCTATATATAAACTGCCCCGAACCCCTCGATTAGATTCCAGTCTGTAACTCACTCCTGCATATCTGTTATTCTATATATAAACCACCCCGAACCCCTCGATTAGATTCCAGTCTGTAACTCACTCCCGGGTATCTGTTATTCTATATATAAACCATCCCGAACCCCTCGAACAGATTCCAGTCTCTAACTCACTCCCGGGTATCTGTTATTCCATAATAAAACCATCCCGAACCCCTCGATTAGATTCCAGTCTGTAACTCACTCCCGGGTATCTGTTATTCTATATATAAACTGCCCCGAACCCCTCGATTAGATTCCAGTCTGTAACTCACTCCTGCATATCTGTTATTCTATATATAAACCACCCCGAACCCCTCGATTAGATTCCAGTCTGTAACTCACTCCCGGGTATCTGTTATTCTATATATAAACCATCCCGAACCCCTCGAACAGATTCCAGTCTCTAACTCACTCCCGGGTATCTGTTATTCCATAATAAAACCATCCCGAACCCCTCGATTAGATTCCAGTCTGTAACTCACTCCCGGGTATCTGTTATTCTATATATAAACTGCCCCGAACCCCTCGATTAGATTCCAGTCTGTAACTCACTCCTGCATATCTGTTATTCTATATATAAACCACCCCGAACCCCTCGATTAGATTCCAGTCTGTAACTCACTCCCGGGTATCTGTTATTCTATATGTAAACCACCCCGAATCCCTCGATCAGATTTCAGTCTGTAACTCACTCCCGGGTATCTGTTTTTCGATATATAAACTCCATCCCGAACCCCTCGATTAGATTGCAGCCTTTAACTCCCTTCCTGGGTGTCCAGTATCTCCAGTTCCTAAAACTGAAGGTGGTCCGAGACAATGTGCCTCCTCCCATAGCGTAGTTAATTGGAGTTCTGTGTGTGAAAACAGTTTTCTTTTAAGCACCCAACTCTTTAAGTTCTTTCTTGTCAACATTGTCTCCACTCTTCTCTCCTGGAGGTCTTTAGCATTTGCTGTCTTACCGATTAAAGAGCTTAACCTGTCCCCCCGCTAATTGGCTAATAATCCCAGGTACGCCAAGTGGCCATTGTGATGGGTGAGCCTTGCTTATGAATGTCATCAGGGTATTTAATTAATTATTTCCCCAGATGAGGGAGACACTGGCAAGACAAACATTTGTTGCCCATCCCGAATTGCTCTTACCGTAGATCATTTCAAAAAAGACATTGGGTCTGGAGGCTCATGTAGGCCAGACTGCGTAAGAACGGCAGTTTTTTACAACGATTGATAATAGTTTCACGGCTGCCGTTGCTGAGAATAGTTTTCCGATTTCATGAATTGAATTTAAGTTCTGCCATCTGTGACGCGCTGGTGGGGTTTGAACCCCTGTTCTCAGAGTTTGGGATTACTAATCCAGTGACGTAACCACTACCTGGCTCCCCCGGGCGTCATAGCGGCGCCTGACCCCACAAAACCGCCTCACACACACACTTACAGTCAGGGGGTGGGGTGCTGTCGACGTTGAAGATCAGGTGAGAGATGTGGGTGAAGGAGGAAGGGGGTGTGAAGGACAGACGATATTCTCATCGGAGTGGCGGTGTTGTTAAACAGGGACTGGGTGGACCAAATGGTTTAGGGGCTGGTTTAGCACACTGGGCTAAATCGCTGGCTTTTAAAGCAGACCAAGGCAGGCCAGCAGCACGGTTCGATTCCCGTACCTCACGTACCTCCCGTAATCCCCGAACAGGCGCTGGAATGTGGCGACTAGGGGCTTTTCACAGTGTCTTCATTTGAAGCCTACTTGTGTCAATAAGCGATTTTCATTTCATTTCATTTCAAATGGCCGGCTTCTTGGCTGTAAAGTGCGTCTCTCCGCCAATCTGTGCCTTTTCACTTTTGAATGCTAGCTAAAGGTGATGGAACCATCAATTCACCAGACACGTGTTTCCGATATGAATCTAGGCTTTAATCGACTTACTTCAGAGCCAGCCTGTTACCCGTTGACGAACTCTTAGTGAACCCAGACTGACTCTGGACAAGGGTATTTATACAGCAGCACTAGGGGGAGGAGACATGGGCGGAGCCAAGGGTGGAGCCCAGTACAATTTCCTGAGTACTCCCAGAGCTACTCCCCCTAGTGGTTGGATAACGCTACTGCGTTTACAAAGACAGTGTGAATTATCATATCATATATATTACATTCACCACAAAAGGTGACCAACCTTTAGACCCTTTTATCTTCCCCAGCCCCCCACCCCCCCGACCCCCACCCCACCCCACCCCAGTTGCCGTGTTTGGTTGCTGTGTCGCCTTTTAACCTGAAGCCTCTCATTCACCGTCTGTGGTCGCTTGGTTAAGTTGATCAGGATCACTGTTTGATATTTGGTACCACATCCTGTGGGCAGGTGGCATTTTGAGGTAACTCTTCTCATTTGCTTGCAGGTCATTGACACTCTGTCCTATTTATCCTACACTCCCACAGCGCAAAGGAAAGGGATCTGGTAAGTGGAACCACTATGTTACGCACCCCATTGCCAGCATCAGTTACTAATCTATGAAAGACCCATCATTACCGCATCTTTATTTATTCACGCTCAAAGTGAGTAAAGCCCAGGTCTGGTCAGGTGGTCTGAACGGACAGTTTCTGTGCCCGAAGTTCCATGTGTTTTTTGTCCCAGTTCTTCATTTAATTCTCGATGAAAAGCCACAATAGATTCTGCTTCCATCTTTTTAAGTGGAAAGAACTTTGTGCTTCGATAGTGCCTTCATCGCTCAGGAAGCCCCAAAGTGCTTTACAACCAGTTCAGCGCACTTTAAAGTGTGGTCGCTCCGATAATATAGAAATGCGGTAGCCAATTTGTGCACAGCAAGCTCCCACGCACGGCAGTGTGACATACAAACATCATTCGTCACAATGATGTTGGTTGAGGGATGAATATTGCCCAGTAACCCAGGTGGAACTCTTCTTCTGTTGCTCATGACAATGCTATGGGGTAGTTTATATCATCCCGAGAAGGCAGGTGAACCCTTTAATGTCTCGTCTGAAACCGCTCCTCTAGCAGTGCGGCCCTGCCTGAGTATTGGACTCAGAGCATCATGTGCTTGGGTCTCTGTAGTGGGACTCGAACTTACAACCTCCCTGTCCAGAGACCGGGTCCTCTCTCTCTGCTCAATGATCCCGTGCCAACACGCCAAGAGGAAACCCTGAAGGATTCCTTTCCCTCCAACAACATCGCAAAGACAGCTGGACTAGTCATTTATCTGATATCACCCTGTGGGACCTCACTGTGCACTGTGCACCTATATCACGGTAGCATTGTGGATGTGGATATCGCAATTGTTTCACAGCTCCAGGGTCCCAGGTTCGATTCCGGCTTGGGTCACTGTCTGTGCGGAGTCTGCACATCCTCCCCGTGTGTGCGTGGGTTTCCTCCGGGTGCTCCTGTTTCCTCCCACAGTCCAAAGATGTGCGGGTTAGGTGGATTGGCCATGATAAATTGCCCTTAGTGTCCAAAATTGCCCTTAGTGTTGGGTGGGGTTACTGGGTTATGGGGATAGGGTGGAGGTGTTGACCTTGGGTAGGGTGCTCTTTCCAAGAGCCGGTGCAGACTCGATGGGCCGAATGGCCTCCTTCTGCACTGTAAATTCTATGAAACCACAAGAGTGATTACCCGTCAAAAATAAATTGTTTGCGGGCAGCACGGCGGCGGAGTGGTTAGCATTGCTGCCGCACGGCACCAAGGTCACAGGTTCGATCCCGGCTCTGGGTCAGTGTCCGTGTGGGGTTTGCACGTTCTCCCCGTCTTTGCGTGGGTTTCGCCCCCACAACCCAAAGATTTGCAGGGTAGGCGGATTGGCCACTCTAAATTGCCCCTTCATTGGAAAAAATGAGTTGGGTACTCTAAATTTATTTTTATTTTTAATTGTTTGCAAATAGCCTTTGGGTCATCTTAAGGTCATTAAAGGTGCGATGGAAATGCGAGTCTTCCTTTCATTCCTCGTGCCTCAGGAGGCCGTAGGATGATGACTTTACGGTGCATCTGCGAGAGCAGAGTCCCAGCTATTCACAGCATTGAAAGGAAGAGGTGCTGTAGGAGATGGTGCAGGGGGCCAAAGTGATTTGTCTCCCACAATGCCTCTTCCCGTCCCAGCCTGTACAGGAAATGAAGCACCCGCAGAAGGCCAGACTCAGACTAGGTGTTCCCAACTCAAGGTTCCAGGTCATCACGTGACCTCCCCCACCCCCCCTCCCCGCCCCACGCTCGCATCATTGGTCCCAGCACCCAATTAGGTGACTTTGTCGTATTTATAAGGGAGCGGTAGCGGGAATGCATTGTCACGTGGAGGAAGTGAACAAAATCCATCTTTTTCCAGCTCCTTTCCGACGGAAGACAGCTTGGCCGATGATGATATCTACAGTGGACTTTCTGATGTCATTGAGTAAGTTACAGACCCCTCCATCGCTCTGACCTTGAACCCTCGGCAACCTTCAATTTGCTTCAAACCCTGCTGCCTGTATCTAACTGGCACCGCCCCGTTCGCTCATCACCCCATATCCTCGCTGACCTACACTGGCTCTCCCAGCCTGACAACACCTTTTACAGATTTTGTCCTCATGTTTCAAGTCCCTCTACGGTCTACATCCCTGCCTCTCTCCAACCTTCTCCAGCTCTACAACCCTCTGAGATCTCTGCGCTCCTCCAATTCTGGCCAATTCATTTGCATTGTTTTGATTTTCGTCACCGGTGGTGGCAATGTTTGCAGCTTCCTGGGACCGTAAGCTGTGGAATTCCCTGCCTAAACCTCGCCACCTCTCTATCTCCGTCTTTCTCTATCTCCATCTCTCTCTCTCTATCTATCTATCTATCTCCACCTCTCTCTCTCTCTCCACCCCTCCCTCTCCCTCTCGCTCTCTTTCTCTTATCCTCTTTGACCAATCTTTAGTCATTGGCCATACTATCGCCTTGGTGTCAAATCCTGTTTGATAACCCTCCTCTGAAACATATTGGGATGTGCAAGGTGCTATGTAAGTGCAAATTTGTGTTGTTTTCGGTGCTATGGGCCAGGGTTTAGAGAACCCCAAAGTGTACCATGGAGTTCACCTGACCCACAGCTTTTAATAGATTGTGGTATGGGGAGCACACGGCCCACTCTACAGGTGTGGTACAGCAGAAATGGAAAAGTATTTTTTTAAAGCAAAACAATGTTTATTCTATGAACTCAAGTTAACCTTTTTAAAACATAGTGAACATCTTAGCGACCATTAATTCATATACAACCCCCAATGAATACAACACTAAGTAATAATAACTTCCCAAACAACATCCAGAAGACAAAAATAAACACCTTTTAACAGAAGGACATCAGGTTTACATTCACTACTGAGAACATTTATAATTCCGAATTCACCAAATGATCAAGAGATAGTCTTTTCATGGCAGAGAGATCAACAGTACACCTGCTCTGTCTGGCTTCAGCTCCAACACTGAAAACGAAACTAAAACACACCCTGCAGCAAACAGCCTAAAACGAAAGTAAAAAGCTGACAGACAGCCCAGCTCCACCCACACTCTTGACATCACTGATAAACACTCATTTCTTAAAGGTACATTTCTTAAACCCCCATTTCTTAAAGGTACTCTCACAATGACATTGCCCATGGCTGGTTGAAGTGTTGCAGCCTGGCACAGATGGGCCGTATCCCACTAACGCTGTAGCACGAGGGGGTTACAGCTCAAGGAATCTCCTCTACGTGTCTGCATTGTGTCAACCAGTAGACAGATCTGATGAGAACTTTCCATCCATGAATTAATTGCCTTCCATTTGAATATTTGAGAATCTCACAATACCTATCATGGTCGACCCTCACCTGTTACAGGCAGTTGGATGTTGGGTCATTATTGAATTTTATTCTCGAGTTCGCCATGATCGCCATTCTCGTCACATGATCCCGTGGGAGGTCTTGTTGCGCGGCGGGTAGCGTCCCTATCTCTGGACCAGAATCTCCGGATTTGAGTCTAACTCCAGGACTTGTTGGCCATGGAAGGAGCGTTCTCCGCGTTTCAATGGGCTGCTAATCAGCTCAGAAACCCTTCCACCAATTCCCCACTGACCCCATAAGGGAACAGTGTTTGTGAAGTTACACTAAAAAAAAAACATATGATCCCATGACCTTTGTCTCAACAGTGACACAGGAGAGGAAGATGACGATCTTTATGATTGCGTGGAAAATGAAGATGATGAAGGAGGTGAAATATATGAAGACCTGATGAGGACTGAGGTGGTGATGGCACCGGTATGAGATCCCTGCTGCCAACTTTGGCATCTCCAATTCTCTCTACTTCCATCTCTTGATGCTAAGTGGCCGGGTAGCATGATTAAGGATGGAAGACATCCTAGCTCCGACCCCGACCTAAGGTCAACTTTCTGCCCTCACAAAAAGAAAACCCTTGATGGCACTTGGCTACATTTTTGCTGCCTTCCTCTCTAACACTCAGCGAAGAGAATCGGAATGAGCACCTGCCCTCGGGCATGGGTATTAATGGCAATTTTGAGGCACTGGGGGCAAAACTGGGGTAAGTCCCCCTGTAGAAACCCAACCCTGTAGCAGTCAGGTTAAAGTAGAAACAGCAAGGTATGGGGGCTAATGGAAACTCAATTGCTACCACTCCAGCGTGACTGTTACCCCACTGACTGACCATTATATCCTGAGGTGTTCCTTGCTCCCATACCTGTGCATGAGTTTGACTTGGTGCTGTAAGGGCAGCATGGTAGTGTAGTGGTTAGCACTGTGGCTTCACAGCGCCAGGGTCCCAGGTTCGATTCCCGTCTGGGTCACCGGCTGTATGCGGAGTCTGCACGTTCTCCCCGTGTCTGCGTGGGTTTCCTCCGGGTGCTCCGGTTCCCTCCCACGGTCCAAAGATGTGCAGGTTAGGTGGATTGGCCATGGTAAATTGCCTTTAGTGTCCAAAAACGTTAGGAGGGGTTATTGGGTTAGCGGGATAGGGTGGGAGTGAGGGCTTAAGTGAGTCGGTGCAGACTCAATGTGACAATCTGGCTGGATTTCGGGCTCCGGCTAGCGTTGTGGGTTCGGGCGTTCGAATCCCACCTTCTGCACTGTATGTTCTCAGTTCTAAGTACTTTCCCCACTCTCTCAGGAGCTGTCGAGACGTTGCACTGCCACTCAAAGTGGTGCATGGGCTCCAACAGCAAAAGCTGTTTGAGCCAACCCCTGTGACAAAAAGTGGTCTCCATGCGTGATGGACCAAAAACCTCCCATCCTGCCTGCAGTCAGCCCATTGCACCATTCAGCGGTGACCCCCCCGTGAACCTCATGTCCTAAACCAAGGAGATTTGTTGGGTATTGATGGAATAGGGTGGGCAAGGGAGGGGGGGGGGGGGTGCAGGGCAGAACGAGATTGGAGAATTGAGCATCATTCGGGTGGGGGGATATTGGAGGAAAAACATGCCATTGCCTGACTAACGGGGGGGAGGGGTCTGTATTTCAGCCACAGAAAATGACCGAATTCGACAAGCGGAATTGTTGTCTTCAGGAGATCAAACAGACAGAGGAGAAGTACACAGGCACATTAGAATCTATACATCAGGTGAGATCATCGGCAGAGAGCCAATGGACACGGAACAGATTGCACCAATTTCCTCAGTGCTGCTCTTGGTGTCTTTCAGATCGCAGTTAAAAATCACATTAACCTTGGAATGATCAGAGCTCTTTACGTTTAAATATTACCATGTTGCCTTGCTCTTTTGAACGGGTTCTGTAACATTTTACATTAGTCGCTAGTGCAGCTATGAAATGTGGCCCCCGGAATACTTACAAATAACAATTACTTCCTGACTCATTCATTCCTAACTCTTGACAGATTGTTAATACAATGTAATACGTTCACAGTTGATCTCATCGAGCAAGTGCGTTGCGAATTGCTTTTGGTCAATGAGCATATTGGTGATCACTGTTTTTACAGGCATCTCCCTTTCTGTTATACAGCATTTTTTTAGACCATTGCATCGATTTCTCAATGTCCACGACCTAGAGAACATATTCCTCAACATTGAGGTAAGTCGCTCGCTGTCAACATCAATGATTCCATCTTTATTTTAGTTTGAGTGGGTGTGAATCTCTTTATCCTATTGCAAGTTGCTGCTCCTGATCCATGCCAGTGGATCGCATCTGGATTTGGCTTGACGCGATTGAAGCTCTAATCCTGACGCTGCAGGCACTGGCCCAGCATGCAATGGATTAAACACGGGGCCCTTTCTGAGGCCTGGTTCTAACCAGTCCACCCTCCATTGGGGTGAATGTCACTTCCACCTGCGGTGAAGGAAGGACCAGCCTGAACTCGGACATTGTATCGAAGAGGCATGTTTATGTCCTTTGGCGAGCAACTCAATCTCAACTGAGGGTGGTGGGGAGGAAAGAGCAAAGGCAGGGCAACATGGGAGGCAGGGATGAGGAGCATCCACAAGTGGATATCGAACAGCATTGGGAGCTTCACAGCAGATGGTGGAAACTTGGTTCTATTGTCCGTGGCTGGATTGGAGCCGTGGTGCTAAAACTGGAACAACGCTGGCTTGCCCTTTGTACCGTCGGCTGAGGGCTTCATCCACAACCTACACATATCACGAGCTTCAGGGAAATCAAAGAACAAAGAAAAGTACAGCACAGGAACAGACCCTTCGGCCCTCCAAGACTGTGCCGACCATGCTGCCCGTCTAAACTAAAATCTTCTACATTTCCTGGGTCCGTATCCCTCTATTCCCATCCTATTCATTTATTTGTCAAGATGCCCCTTAAATGTCACTATCGTCCCTGCTTCCACCACCTCCTCAGGCAGCGAGTTCCAGGCACCCACTACACTGTGTAAAAAAACTTGCCTCGCACATCACCTCCAAACCTTGCCCCTCGCACCTTAAACCTATGCCCCCTCGTAATTGACCCCTCTACCCTGGGGAAAAGCCTCTGACTATCCACTCTGTCTATGCCCCTCATAATTTTGTAGACCTCGATCAGGTCGTCCCTCAACCTCCATCGTTCCTGTGAGAACAAACCAAGTTTATTCAACTGCAGGAAGAGCTGCCTTTGTCTCCCTGACCCCTGATCCGTTTGCCTGTGCGAGTCGCCACGTGCAGCAAGTGCCCTGTAACACCATTTATTTATCGCTGTGTCTCCTCAGGAACTACTGAAGGTGCACAAAGGTCTACTAGAAGAAATCCAAATTTCCATCAAAATGAGCAACGCCCAGAACCTCTACGAAATCTTCAATAATTACAAGAAAAGGTGAGCGTGTGTGCGTGTGCATGGCGGCCTCAATGGATTGAGCCGCAGTCAAGGTTGAAAGTTCAAAGTTCATCGGGTTAAGGAGGCTCTGGCATTGAAAAAGTCTCAGTCTGGCTTTTCCTCTCCGAAGGATTTCCATTCATGCCAAATTGTGAATGATTCCCAGGTGACCAACCTGATGGCTCAGCGACACTGGTGTTGTGACAGTCTGGCTGGATTTCGGGCCCCGGCCAACGTTGTGGGATCGGGCATTCGAATCCCACCTCGGCAACCGGTGGGATTTTTAGCCATGATTTTCCGGATTTCCTCCACGGGAACTGGAGTAGGCCATTCAGCCCTTTGAGCCTGTCCCGCCATTCAGTAGATCATGGCAAAGAAAGGTTCATCTGGAAGTTTCCGTGACCCTATTTGGATGAAGCACAGGGGAGTTCCTGGCCATTTTATTTATCCCTCAAAGATGTGCAGGTTCGCTGGATTGGCTGCGCTAAATTGCCCCTTTGTGACCAGAGGTTAGATGAGGTTGCCGGGGAGTGGGCATGGGTAGGATGCTCTTTCAGAGGGTCAGTGCAGACTCGATGGGCTGAATGGCCTCCTTCTGCTCTGTACTGATTCTACGATTCTATGAATACCTAACTGCTGACTATCTGGCCCTCACTGTGATGCTGTTTGTGAGAGTTGGTCATCCGGTTGCCGGGATCTAACAATACAACAGGGACAACATTTCAGAAAGGACTTTATTAGTTACAAAACCACAAGGACATCCTGAGGCTGTGCAAGTTGATACATAAATGCGAGCCTTTCCTTTTTAAACCTGGGCAAGGAGACAGAAGATTCAAAACCGGTCAAAGGCGGCAGATCAGGAGTCCTTCCCTGCAGCGAGTTACATCAGGTCTACTAACCCACCTTTGAGTGTACCTTGTGATTGTGAGGCCAGTTCAACAAGATTAAAAAAAAATAAATTTAGAGTACCCAGTTCATTTTTTCCAATTAAGGGGCAATTTAGCATGTCCAATCCATCGAGCTTGCACATTTTCGGGCTGTGGGGGCGAAACCCACGCAGACACGGGGAGAATGTGCAAACTCCACACAGACAGTGACCCAGAGCCGGGATCGAACCTGGGGACTCGGCGCCGTGAGGCTGCAGGGCTAACCCACTGCACCACCGTGCTGCCAGTTCAACAAGATGGCGGCACGGTGGCGCAGTGGTTATCACTGCTGCCTCACAGCTCCAAGGTCCGGGGTTTAATTCCGGCCTTGGGTGACTGTCTGTGCGGAGTTTGCACGTTCTCCCCGTGTCTGTGTGGGTCTCCTCCAGGGTGCTGCGGTTTCCTCCCACAGTCCAAAGATGTGCAGGTTCAGTGGATTGGCCATGTTGAATTGCCCCTAAGGTTGAGGTTACATGTGTGGGAGATTGGGCCTAGGTCGGGTGGTCTTTCAAAGGGTGGGTGCAGACTTGATGGGTCGAATGGCCTCTTTCTGTACTGCAGGGATTCCACGAATCTATGAGTGTCGTGATGGTCCCGAACAGAATCAATTCTAAAAACACCTTGAACCAATCGAGCGCCTTCAACCCATAATTTAAATAATTTTGGCGGCTTTTGTCTCTATTTCCCACAGCGTTTTCTTTCATTCTTTCACGGGATGTGTGGGTGTTGCTGCCTGGGCCAGAGTTTGCTGCCCACAAACTGTGTGGTTTGATCGGCAATTTCAGAGGGGCAATTCCAGATTTTATTGCCTGAATTTAAGATGCTTCGAGTGCCATGGGGAGGGGGGGGGGGGGGGGGGGGGGGATTTCAACCCGTGCCTCCTGGCGCATTAGCCTGGGGCCCCCTGGATTACGGGCCTACATTGATATTACCACTAAGCCACTGCCGGTTCCTCGCAACCTAGTGATGTATGAAGAGAAATGGCCGTTAATTGACACGACCAGGGTGCGCTGGGATCGCTAACCACCTGCCTTTAATCTTTTGCGGCCCACAGGTTGTTGCTGTACGGAAGGTACTGCAGCCAGGTGGAGGCTGCCACGAAACACTTGGACAAGGTGGCCAGCCTGAGGGAAGATGTTCAGATGAAGCTGCAGGTTGGGAATCTTTTTCTCGAGTGACTCTACTGCACCCAGAAATATTTCCGCAGATGCCGCCCTTTCTGGTTCCAGTTGCTAAGTGACACACACTCTGGGGTGGCAGAATCTCCTGCGCGCTGAGCTGTGGCATTCGGCAGTGCAGGGCTGAGAGGCAGGAAATGCTGGCCAATCCCAGCAGGTCTGACAGCGCATCTGTGGAGAGAGAAGGGAGCTGACGTTTCGAGTCTGGATGACTGCTCGTCAATGCTGGAGAGAACTGCAAATAGGGTCAGATTTGTACTGTACTGGGAGGGGGGGGGGGGGGCAGTGGGGCTGGATAGAGGTCCAGCGATCGGTGGGGGTTGACAAAAATCTGGTGGACAGAAAGGCAAAGGGAACGTACATGGAGGCGATGATGGCTAAGTAGGGTGTGGACGGTGGCACATTACGAGGTCAGAATGTGTTCATGCATGAGCAGAGGTGAGCAGCTTGTCAAAGGATAATTTGGAACAGGTGGCCCTATTGGGGTGGGGTGGGGGAGGGGAGAGGGGGCAACGGCGAGGGGAAAATGGAAGGAATGAAAATGAATTGATAGGAATAAAAGTGGGGTCAAGGTGGAGGAGAGAGTTCACAGTCTAAAGTCGCTGAACACAATGTTAAGGCTGTAATGTGGTGCCTAATTGGAAGATAAAGTGCTATTCGTCCAGTTTGCGTTGGAAAGAAGAGCCATTTTGTTGAAGCTTTTTATCTTGCACGCACCAGGGCAATCACAAGGATAACAATGTCAGAGGGAACAACAACTTTACAGTGTATGGGAAGAGAATGCTGATTTGATGGCAAGTGAATTCTGATTGGTAGAGGTGTTGCAATAAGAATGCACCAGTTGATGTTGACTGACAGTTAACCGCCAAGCATTGTTCAAAATTTATCTTGACTCTGATTGATCTAGGCATTTCTCTGAGGCTGTCACTTATTTTGGTTAGCTGAAACAGGCACAATGCATGCACGCATGCCTGACAAAGGTACAGGAATAGACATAATTAACAAACATGACTATAGAAACGAAATGCACGCCATTCTGAATGAAGGGTCCAAATTCGTATACGTGGGGCCTGCCGCTCAACATGACCAGACAGCCTTGCTTGAAAGCAAACTAAACACTTGTTGGGATTGTGTAAGAGCAATGGGATACCACAGACCCCCCCCCCCCCCCCCCTCCCTCATGCTTGCTGTGTGTGTATAGGTTGCCCAAGACACACAAAAGTGATATCCACGTACACAGTGAAGGATTCTTCACATTTGCGAATACCATACAGGACAAAGGCCCTTTTTTCAGCAATTAGAATATCAGGAGCCTGTTCAGAGGATTTCCAATTTATTGAGCGCCTTTAAATTTGGAGTGTAATGTTCAATTGTTTCTGCATTCGATTATTTGAGTCTTGAAACTAATCTATACTCACCATGCTTGATTGGCTGAGTCTGCATGATGGCTCAGAGCGTAAGTAAACTAAAGCCAAGTAGCCAATCTGTAAGCACGAGCGCGGACATCTTATCATTGCAGAGGCACTTTAAGACTTTTGCAAATAAACCTGTTGCACACTTAGAGATTAGTGCATAGCTCTGAGGCTTATAAAATACGCAGCAATCTGGCAAAACACAACGGTGAACTCCTGCCAGTGCACAGCACTCAGAAGCAGTTCGAAAATTGCCCAAGCGGGACTTTGATCGAGGGTGGTCCCTTTTATTTTTAAAGCTTTTGCACCAGTACCTGCTTCCTTGAACTGGACGTTTTGATTTGTTTCATTCTGCTTTTACTCCTGGAACCCACAAACTGAAACCGGCCCGGGATAGACCACTTTCCCTGCCGCCCATGCCGACCTGCCATTCTGCCACCAAGTCAGGGCCCCATTGGTGAGACTCCCTTCTGTAAGAGAACGGATCTCCGTGATAACACTCACTTGGCCAAATAGTTCCCATCAGTCTGCCTCATACTCTTGTTCGATCGGCAAAAGCGAAGTGTTCCAGTCACTTGAGGTTGCCGAATGTAATTGGTGTTCTTTCATTTTCAGGAGTGCTCCAACAGAGCGAACAATGGGAGATTCACCCTCCGAGATCTCTTGATGGTGCCCATGCAAAGAGTCCTCAAGTATCACCTTCTGCTTCAGGTAGGCCGCCGCTGGGTGCCCAGCTAGAAATGCCGGAGGTATTTTCCATCTGAGCGTTGCTGAACATTGTGGAAACGCTGCAGACGTTGGCCGCGGAGGATTACAGTTCTGGCCTGTAGTCGGTCCCTCTCCCCGTCAGCAATTATTCGCTCTCTGTGACCCTCAAAGGGGGTTAAAAATCGGTCTTTGCCACTCGCACGAAACCGGGTCACAGCGAATTGGCGGAATCTTTTACACTAGGCCCGACTCCCATTCCAGTGAAGGCAGGGTCCACACTTGACTTTTCTCATCCAGTGTGTTGGCAGTGTTGGAGTAATTATGATCAGTGTCTCTGAGCTAGAGAGGGGAAAATCAACCATGCTTCCCACTCCTGATTCTGACTCAAAGAGGAGTGTATGTGTGGATTTTATAAGAGGCGAAGGGAATGTTCCTTGTACGTTCAGAGCTCACTCTCTCTGGGTTCATGGATCAGGAATGATCATGTGGGCTATATCCCTACTGTGCCCAGAACCCCAAGGTGAATCAATATTTTGAGGGAGGGGAGAGGAATGTATAAAAAAGAAAATTACTGGGATGTGGGCCTCTCTGTCAATTTGTTGCCCATCTCTAGTTGCCCTTGAGAAGATGATGGTGAGCAGC
The DNA here is from genome assembly GCF_902713615.1 of Scyliorhinus canicula. Taxonomy (NCBI): domain Eukaryota; kingdom Metazoa; phylum Chordata; class Chondrichthyes; order Carcharhiniformes; family Scyliorhinidae; genus Scyliorhinus; species Scyliorhinus canicula. The sequence continues at coordinate 5,362,179 of NC_052170.1, forward strand.
CTTATTGAACCGCTTTGATGCAGGTACACTCACCGTGCTGTTAGGGAGGGAGTTCCAGGAGTTTGACCCTGGCGGCACAGTGGTTAGCATCGTTGCCTCACAGCTCCAGGGACCCTGATTCAATTCCGACCTCGTGTTATGGGCCAGGGTTTTAGAGAACCCCAAAGTGTATCATGGAGTTCACCTGACCCACAGTTTTTAATAGATTGTGGTATGGGGAGCACACGGCCCACTCTACAGGTGTGGTACAGCAGAAATGGAAAAGTATTTTTTAAAGCAAAACAATGTTTATTCTATGAACTCAAGTTAACCTTTTTAAAACATACAGTGAACATCATAGCAACCGTTAATTCAAATACAACCCCCAAAGAATACAACACTAAGTAATCCTTAAGGTGTCCTTTTAACACCCATAATACTTAAAAACAAAACTTTAACAGAAGCACATCAGGTTAAAGTCACTACTGAGAGCAGTTATTAGTTTTGAATCACCAAAGGATCGATTTACGGTTTTTAGATTACAGAGAGAGAGACTCTAACATACCTTCTGGCTGTGACTGCAGCTATCGAGCTCTGAAAACGAAACTAAAACACACCCTGCAGCAAACAGCCTAAAATGAAAGTAAAAAAGCTGACAGACAACCCAGCTCCATCCACTCTCTGACATCACTGCAGTAATAAACACCCGTTTCTTAAAGGTGCTCTCACTACAGATATTTATATACACACCCATTTATAAATACCCATTTCTTAAAGGTACTCTCACATGACACTCGGGTCACTGTGAGAAGTCTGCACGTTCGCCCTTATCTGTGTGGGTTTCCTCCGGGTGCTCCGGTTTCCTGCCACAGTCTAAAGATGTGCGGGTTAGTTGGAATGGCCATGCTAAAGTTGCCCCTTAGTGCCCAAAGATATGCAGGTTAGTTGGGGCTATGGGGATGGGGTGGGATAGGGGAGTAGGGCTGGATAGTGCGCCCTTTCAGAGGATCGGTGCAGGCTCAATGGGCCGAATGGCCTCCTTCCGCACTCTCGGGATTCTATGACCCAAAGACGATGAAAGAACAGACGATGTATGTCCAAATTGGGGCAGCGATTGCAATTTGGAGGAGGCACATTGACAATCAAATGTTCACGAATTATGTCCTCATGTCTCACTAATGTGTTGCTGCAGGAATTAGTTAAACATACCACTGACGATAAAGAAAAGGACAACTTACGATCAGCTTTGGATTCCATGAGGGTGAGTGAAAGTTGCCTCCCAGCTTTATATCTGATATGTCGATAATTAATAACAAAGAATTAATTGTACATTCATCTTCATTCACTCCCTCTTCTTTAGGATTTAGCCCAATGTGTAAATGAAGTGAAAAGGGATAGCGAAACTCTCAAACAGATCACAAGCTTCCAGTTATCAATAGAGAACTTGGTAAGTCAGTAAAGATGGATGAAGTGTCTCAACGGTGATCATCCGGTTGTTGGATAAAGTTTAATAGCGAGAGAGTTAGGGGGTACATTCACCGTTCACACAGTTTCAGCAAAGAGGCACGCTGGTTTAGCACACTGGGCTAAATCGCTGGCTTTGAAAGCAGGCCAAGGCAGGCCAGCAGCACGGTTCGATTCCCGTACCAGCCTCCCCGAACATGTGGCGACTAGGGGCTTTTCACAGTAACTTCATTTGAAGGATCCTTGTGACAATAAGTCATTTTCATTTTCAGTCGATGTGCCGGAGCAGGTTACATGAGGCACGTTCCTATTGCGCTGGATCAACGCTGGGGTTGAAGGATGGCCAGAGTACCCACGTAATCAATCTGTGGTATAAGAACAGAGCAGCGGGGAGTGGATAGCTCTTTCAAAAGCCCAAACATGGTGGGCCAATGGCCTCTTTCATTGCTGGACAATTCTATATTATGGCTTCTCTGATGGACTTAGGGTCCCCCCCCCCCCCCCCCCCCCCCCCAACCAAACAAGATTTTGAGTCAGGCAGCAAGGCCGATGGCCATCTCCAATATCTTGCAGCAGTTGAAATCATCAGCATCTCATCAGAGGCTATCAGAGGAAATCCACACAGCCACCCTAATCTCGTGGAACAGCCCAGCATGCAATTCCGATCGTCGGCCTCTGACAAGGTCAGGAGGCCACGGTGTAGCGGAGCTGTGTCCTCACTTGAGAAATTACCTTTCAGCTAAAGGGGACATCAGTCTCTCATCCAGTGTTAACCATTTTGTTACCTCCTAGAACCAGTCGCTGGCTAGTTACGGGCGGCCCAAGATAGATGGTGAACTACGCTTAACGACTGTCGACAAGCGTTCCAAACAGGATAGGTAAGTGGACATCCTTCTCTGCAGCTATAGAATATTCTAGGTTATTTCGCACACCTCAAAAGTCGCCCACTCTATACAGATCATTGGCTTGACCATGCAGCCTGTCAGGAGCAACGCAGCCAGTTAGACCACTGAGAACATGTTGGTCATCATTTAGCTCTGGCATGATGGGTCAACAGCCTCCCACCAGCTCCACAGATAACCAACATTTTCCTTCCCCTTCATACTGATGTGAAATTGTGTATGTGTGGATGACCCTTAACTGCCCTTTGAAATGGTCCAGCAAATCACACAGTTCAAGGGCAATTAGGGATGGGCACAAAATGCCGGTGAAAACCACATCCCACGAAAATCTATAAATAGATAAAAACATCTCAGAATTCTTCACAGAGGGTACAGGGATAAAATGCTGCCTAACCAAAAACAAGGTCAAAGAGGTGGGTTTTGAAAGGATCGAGACAGAGGAGCAGGGGTAAACCTTTCAGCATCTTGAGCCTCCTGCACCATTCAATTAGATCATCGCTGAACTTTTACCTCAGCTTCACTTTCCCACACCATCCTCAGCACGGCAACATAATGGTTAGCAAATTGCTTCACTGCTCCAGGGTCCCAGGTTCAATTCCCGGCTGGGTCACTGTCTGTGCGGAGTCTGCACGTTCTCCCCGTGTGTGTGTGTGGGTTTCCTCCAGGTGCTCCGGTTTCCTCCCACAGTCCAAAGATGTGCAGGTTAGGTGGATTGGCCGTGATAAATTGCCCTTAATGTCCAAAATTGCCCTTAGTGTTGGGTGGGGTTACTGGGTTATGGGAATAGGGTGGAGGTGTTAACCTTGGGTAGGGTGCTCTTTGCAAGAGCCAGTGCAGACTCGATGGGCCGAATGGCCTCCTTCTGCACTGTAAATTCTATGAAATAATCCCTCGATTCCCATAGTGCCCGCAAGTACGGTGACACAGTGGTCAGCACTGCTGCCCCACAGCACCAGGGACCAGGGCCCGATTCCGGCCTCGGGTGACTGTGTGTGTGGAGTCTGCACGTTCTCCCCACGTCTGCACGTTCTCCCTGTGTCTGCGTGGGTTTCCTCCGGGTGCTCCGGTTTCCTCCCACTGTCCAAAGATGTGCAGGTTAGGTGGATTGGTAGAATGTCTTCCATTTCTTTTACTAGCACGGGAGACCTCCTATAAATTTAGATGCCATCTAGCTGAGGAGCCTAGGGTGACCAAAGGGGCTTGGGACATGATTGCACAGTGTTATGTTACTGGACTAGAAATCTAGAGGCCCAGATGGATGATCCGGAGACGTGAGCTTAACTCCCACCAAAGCACTTGGAGAATTAAAATTCAGTTGATCAAATACGTTTGTAATCAAGAAACTAGTCGATAGAAACGGTGATCATGAAATCAAGGATTGTTGTAAAAGCCCATCTGGTTCACTAATGCCCTTTATGGAAGGAAATCTGCCGTCCTTACCCGGTCTGGTCGACATGTGACTCCAGATCCACAGAAATCAGGTTGACTGCCCTCTGAGAAGGCCTGTGAGGATGGGCGTTACTTTGAAAAATATTTCTGGGGAATATTGTGTTATTTTATAAAGATGACTGTGTGTGTTTGTCTGTGTGAGCGAGTGCGTGTAAATTATTTGGTTAAACTGGGGAAAGGTTAATGGAGACAACTTGCCTGGGAGAGTTGAGACATAAAAGAGGTAGAGGTGCATTTGTAATGAAGCTATGGATTTATAAGTAATAAATAGAATTTAGAAATTTGAATTGGGAGTCAGATAGGGACTTGGCCTTTCGGTTTTTAAGTTTCCAAGAGAATTAAAAGGCTTTCACAGCTTTCAACGGTCTCATAAGTTATCAAGGGAAGGTTACTAAATTTAATTTGAGGCGAGAGGGGAGGCAATAGGAAAAAACATGAAAGGTTTTTATATTTTGGAAAGCTAAGTTCAAAGAGGTGCGGAGGACAATGGAATTGAAGATGAAAGGGGAAAAGGATACTTACAGAAAGAGGTTGAGCTGAGTTGTATTGGCTGTGTGGGGCCGACCTACTGGGAATAACTCTATGCTGAGAGAATGCGTGAAGTTCAAATCCACCATGTAGTCGGGCCAGAAGAGCCTTTGTTGCAGAAAGCAATCTTGTGTTTGAATATTCTTGAACTTCCACAGCAGAGTGAAAGCGAGTGAGAAGCCGTGCCATATAACTGCACTAATGGGAGAGCAGTTTTGCTGGATTTACAGGATTTTTCGAGTTAAAAGGAAGCACTGCCAATTTACTTGTGGATTCTGACCAAGCATTTATTTATGAGGGCTATCAATTGATTGTCAAATTGTAATAAATTAAGGCAGCATGTGACACAGTGGTTAGCACTGCTGCCTCACGGCGCTGAGGACCCGGGTTCGAATCCCGGCCCAGAGTCACTGTGTGTGTGGAATTTGCACATTCTCCCCTTGTCTGCATGTGTTTCACCCCCACAACCCAAAGATGTGCAGGGTAGGTGGATTGGCCACGTTAAATTGCCCCTTAATTGGTAAAAAATAAGAATTGGGTACTCTAAATTTATTTTTAAAATGTTTAAATTGTAATAAATTAATACGAGTTAAAACTAATTGTGCACCGAGAGTTGTTGCTTCTAAAATCTTGGCTGTCCAGCCACTAATGATGCTGTATTGTTTTGTAAACAGATATGTATTCCTATTCGATAAAGCTGTTATTATCTGCAAACGCAAAGGAGAGAGCTATGAAATGAGGGAAGTAATCGACCTGCAGTATTACCAGATAAAGGATGACACATCGGGAAGCAGAGAATCCAAAAAGGTACAAGTGTGGCATGTAAATTCTCAGAAAGCCGTGCTCTTTCCTGTTCACTGACCTTCCAGTGTAACCCTGGACCAGCGCCAGTATTGCACCCATCTTGCGGTGTTGGGTAACCAGGGTGGTACTTGTGATACGGCAGAAAGCCAATTGGTGAAGGGTGGAACTATGGACCCAATCATTGTACGCTTTTTTAGAAGTATTTATTTACAGACTTGCACATTACAAGCATATACCTCCTAACCCAGCATCCGCAGTTTCAAACTGTGCCTACTTATGGGGGCACAAGTGAATCTTCAGTTAATGCCCATTAGATTCTGCACAAGTAACACACATTATAAGAAGTGAGTGGTAATAAGAGATGGAAAGATTCTCTTGAGGGATGTGTAGGTTAGATGGGGTTACGGGGATAGGGTGGGGGAGTGGGCCTGGGTAGGGGGCTCTTTCAGAGGTTCGGTGCAGACTTGATGGGCCGAATGGCCTCCTTCTACACTGTAGGGATTCTACAGTTTAATTATCATTCATGATTTCTTCATTGAAATGAAATGAAATGAAAATCGCTTATTGTCACGAGTAGGCTTCAATGAAGTTACTGTGAAAAGCCCCTAGTCGCCACATTTCGGTGCCTGTTCGGGGAGGCTGATATGGGAATTGAACCGTGCTGCTGGCCTGCCTTGGTCTGTTTTTTTAAAAGCCAGCGATTTAGTCCAGTGTGCTAAATCAGCTGGATTGGCTGTGTACAGTGGGGAAAGAATGAGGCTGTATTGTGACTGGTCAAATAGTCCGTACACTTGTGGTCAGAAAAAGAATGGAGGAAATGCCACAATCTCACTGGAGTCACGTCCACATGGAAGAGGGGAAAGGAAGCAAATCAGGAAACAAGCCTGAAAAGACATCTTTGACAGGAAAAGTAAATCAATGCAGATTAAAATTAAATCCTTGGATTCCGAGCAGTGCCCTGCTTTCCAGTGTAGGGTCCGAATTCCGACACTGGGGGTCTCACAATTGTCACAATTGAAGACCTGACGCAAACCTGCCCTGTTTTCCCCCTGGCTGGACCATCTAGAATTTGGGGTCAGCCATTTCAAATTGAGATGAGGAGTTATTTCTTCAGTGTTTCCCATCCCAGACGCTCAGGCATTCGATATATTAAAGATGATGTGGAGATGCCGGCGTTGGACTGGGGTGAGCACAGTAAGAAGTCTTACAACACCAGGTTAAAGTCCAACAGGTTTGTTTCAAACACGAGCTTTCGGAGCACTGCTCCTTCCTCAGGTGAATGGAGAGGTATGTTCCAGAAACATTTATATCAGGGGTGGGCAAACTTTTCCGTGCAAGGGCCACATTCAGAAATTCACAATTCACAAAGGGCCGCATAGTATATTAAGTAAAATAATTACTTCACCCGGTTATGATTCTGGGCGCCTCATATAGAACATAGAACAGTACAGCACAGAACAGGCCCTTCGGCCCTCGACGTTGTGCCGAGCAATGATCACCCTACTCAAGTCAACGTATCCACCCTATACCAGTAAGTAACCCAACAGCGCCCCCCCCCCATTAACCTTAAAAAAAAAAATTTTTTTTTTAAATTTTTTTTTTTTTTTAAATTTTTTTTTAAATGACTTGGTGGGCCGCAGAAATACCTTTGGCGGGCCGCATGCGGCCCGTAGTTTGCCCACCCCTGATTTAAATAGACAAAGTCAGAGATGCTTGACAATGCTTGGAATGCGAGCATTTGCGGGTAAGCAAATCATTACAGATCCAGAGATAGGGGTAACCCCAGGTTAAAGAGATGTGAATTGTCTCAAGCCAGGACAGTTGGTAGGATTTTGCAAGTCCAGGCCAGATGGTGGGGGGTGAATGTAATGCGCTTTAGACAATTTACACCTCTTTAACCTGGGGTTACCCCCTATCTCTGGATCTGTGATGATTTGATTACCTGCAAATGCTCGAATTCTAAGCATTGTCTGGCATCTCTGACCTTGTCTATATAAATGTTTCTGGAACATACCTCTCCATTCACCTGAGGAAGGAGCAGTGCTCCGAAAGCTCGTGTTTGAAACAAACATGTTGGACTTTAACCTGGTGTTGTAAGACTTCTTACTACAATGTATTAAAGATTGAGAACAATAAGATTTTTAGACACTAGGGAGTCAAGGTGCATGGGGGTAGTGCAGGAAAGTGAAGCTGAAGTAGTCGATCAGCTACGATCTTATTGAATGATGTAGCAGGCCCGGGGGCGGTGCGGCTCACCCCTGCTTCAGTGTCTTATGTGCGTATTAATTCAGGCTTGTCGTCGTGGACTTGTTGAAGAAGGACAGGGAGTTATTCCGTCATCCGCGCCAACATTCCTCCCTCAGCCAACGCCACCAAAACGGAAAGAGCAACTGGCCAATAATCTCACTACTCTCTGGGCAGACACTTTGGCCACCTTCACAGCTAATACACCCTGAAGCAATTCGGTGGGGCACTTTGACACGAGACTGCTCTCTGGAACTGCAAGCTTTACCAACATTCAACTCTTTTCTCTGTTTCTTCCCAGTGGAGCCACATGTTCCTCCTAATTGAGGGTCATGGGCAAAACGGCTTCGAGTTCTTCTTCAAGACCAGGGAGCTGAAAAAGAAGTGGCTGGAACAGTTTGAAATGGCTTTGTAAGTTTAACGTTATGAGTTGTGAGCGAGACCGGCTAACCATTCCTACGCGGAGCACCAATTAACATCTGCTGTATTGCAAGGGTGGGCGAACAAAAGATTAGTGCTAGGCCATCCCAAGAGGCTGGGGTTGTTGGGGGGTTTGGGAACAATTGGAACTTTCAAGATCACGCCTGATAAAGTTCTCTTGGTTTGGGGTATTGAGGGATGTGGGGTTCGAGGGGCTGAATGGCCTTAATATTACACAGAGGCCCAGGCTGTGGGTGTTTCTTCAAATCTTCTTTTTGTCGATCGGATTGCGGGACACCCTGTGACACACTGCTGGGCCAGAATTTGCTGCCCATCCCTAATTGCCCTTGAACTGAATGAGTTAATCATGTTTACTGTGGGTCTGGAGTCACACGTGGAGCAGAGCAGGTAAGACTGGCCGGTTCCTTTCCCTAAGAGGGCATTGGCGAAACAGATGGGTTTTTAAAAACTCAGATTGTTACTGAATTCACATTTCACCATCTGCCGTGGTGGGATTTGAACCCAGGTCCCCAAAGCATTACCCTGGGTTATTAGTCCAGTGACTAAGGATGGCACTGTGGCACAGAGGTTAGCACTGCTACCTCACAATGCCAGGGTCCTGGGTTCGATTCCGGCCTTGGGCAACTGTCTGTGCGGAGTCTGCACGTTCACCCCGTGTGTGCGTGGGTTTCCTCCGGGTGCCCCGGTTTCCTCCCACAGTCCGACGATGTGTAAGTTAGGTGGAGTAACCATGCTAAAATCAGCCCTTAGTGTCCAAAAGGTTAGGTGGGGTTACGGGGACAGGGTGGGGCTTGCATTTGGGTAGAGCGCTCTTTCAGGGGGTCAGTGCAGACCAGATGGGCTGAATGGTCTCCTTCAGCATTGTCGAGATTCTATGATGATACCACTTCACCACCACTTGTCCCAAGGTCTACGCCAAAGTTTTAACGATTGTCTTCAGGGAGGAGTGTGGTGGGAGGAGGGGGGAGAGATAGAGGCGAACAGACTCGGAAAGAATTTCAGAGGTTACACAGATATTTTATCACTTCCCTATCGATGATCTTGTCTTCAGCTGCCTAAGCTCTGGAACCCTCCCCTAAACCTCTCTCTCCCACCTGTACCTCTCTGACCCAACCGTTCCGTCATCCTCCCCTTATTTCACCTCACGTGCCATGAATTTTGCTTCACAATACACCCAGTTTATTGTTGGTGTGGATTAAAGTTGGAAGGGTTCCGGTGCGGTTTTTCAGTCTCCCTCCTAATTGCGAATTGTCTCTTAGGTCGAACATCTTCCCGGAGAACGGTAGCTCGAACAGCCACGATTTTCAGATGCACTCGTTTGAGGAATCTGCAACCTGCAAAGCCTGCCAGATGTTGCTGAGGTACAGTTCCTGCTGCTACAGTCTATCAACCGCAGTTGTGATTAATGTCGGAATTTCAGATATTATAGGTAGTTGGTGCAGTAAGGGTTAAAAGCCCGAGTTAGTGTGTGTGACTGCTGTAGTCATGTTTTTTTTTAAAGGATCCTGGTTTGAAAGGCTTTTTTGGGAACCAGAGGTGCAATTAAGGCATTGTAAAAGTTTGGACTGATATTTGTTTGGATTCGCAGGGTTCCCTGTGGAATATTTAATTAGAGAAATTGGGCATGATTTAACGGCCTCGTTACCCCCAACTTGATGTCAGGATGAGGTCGTTGACTCTCACGAGAGGCCTCTTGCGAGATGTGCGATGCTCAAAGCGCCTCGCCAGATTTAACGGAGTCTGGTGGGACATCACGATCAGGATTCGCCCTGACTGGACGTGATCCAAATCAGCATATTTCAATGATTTATTAAGCTGGTTTAAATATGTGAGGGGGGTGTTCGCAGGGGCTTCCACGAGGTTGGTGGGGAAGATGGGGGCGGGGGGGGTTGAAAATGGTGGTGGGGGGAGTGCGAGGATCGGGGCAACCTGAGAAAATGGCGCCTTGATCTGCGAGGAGCCCAGCGAGAAATGACTCAATGTGCGGCCAGGGTGGAAAGAGACTCTCTGGGGCAAGAAACCCAGCAGAGTGCCGTTGGATAGCGAGGTGGTCCCTAGCACTCCGGCCACCAATCAACACCCCACTAAATGGCCCCAAACCTGGGCAAAGATTTATTTTCCGGTTAAATCGCTCCCATTGTGTTTCAGCTTGGCAAGATGGTGGTAACTAATGGGAGGAACTAAGGTAGCAAGTTTTTTAGCAGAGATACAGAGATATACAGGTGAAAAATGAAATGAAAATCGCTTATTGTCACGAGTAGGCTTCAATGAAGTTACTGTGAAAAGCCCCTAGTCGTCACATTCCGGCGCCTGTTCGGGAAGGCTGGTACGGGAATTGAACCGTGCTGCTAGCCTGCCTTGGTCTGCTTTCAAAGCCAGCTCTTTAGCCCAGTGAGCTAAACCCAGTGTCTGAAGACTTCAATGCCAATCCTGCATTGTTCTGAGGCCGTGCTGGCCGACCATCCCCTAGCTCTCCCCAATCCTAAAAAAAAAACCCACCTCTCCATTTCCCTGACGGGCGCAGAATTTCCGAATTTCCACACATCTCCCCCCCCCCCCCCCCCCCCCCCCCGGTCCCTCCGCAACTAGTGTGGGGTTTGCTGTGGATACCTGGCCGACGCACTCCTTCAACTATAGGTTATCCCCCAACCCAGGGATAAAGAGCTGTAACGATGAGGATAGATTGGCCAGGGAGGGTCTGTTTTCCTGGGAGAGAAGGAGGCCGAGGAGAGGCTTGATGGAGGTGTATGGACAGTGTATGGAGGTGTATTCAAGATGCTGAGGAGTATGGACAGGTAAAATAAACTGTTCCCATTCGAGAGAGCATCAAGAGCCAGACGGCACAGATTCAAAATGATGGGATAAAGGAGTAGAAGTGTTGTGAGGGAATGTTCTGTTCAGCCAGCCCATGGTTGGAGTCTGGATTAAACTTCCTGAGCGGGTGGCGGATTCGGGTTGGATCGAGGTGTTCAAATTGCAGTCCGATTGCTATCTGATGAGAAAGAACAGAGAACAAAGAAAATTGCAGCACAGGAACAGGCCCTTCGGCCCTCCAAGCCTGCGCCGACCATGCTGCCTGTCTAAGCCAGAACCCCTATCCTTCCAGGGATCATATCCCTCTATTCCCATTGTTATGGGCCAGGGTTTAGAGAACCCCAAAGTGTACCATTGAGTTCACCTGACCCACAACCTTTAACAGCTTGTGGTATGGGGAGCACACGGCCCACTCTACAGATGTGGTACATCAGAAATGGAAAAGTATTTTTTTAAAGCAAAATAATGTTTATTCTATGAAGTCAAGTTAACCTTTTTAAAACATACAGTGAACACCTTAGCAACCATTAATTCAAATACAATCCCCAAAGAATACAACACTAAGTAATGCTTAATAACTTCCCAAACAACATCCAGAAGCAAAGGAAACACCTTTTAACAGAAGCACATCAGGTTTACATTCAGTACTGAAAACATTTATAATTCTGTTCAAGAGATAGTCTTTTCATGGCAGAGAGAACAGCAGTATACCTGCTCTGTCTGGCTTCAGCTCCAACACTGAAAACGAAACCAAAAAGACAGAGACGCACCCAAGCTTTTCTCAAAGTGAAACTAAAAAGCAGAGCCAGAGCTCAGCTCCACCCACACTCTGACATCACTGCAGCCAGAGCTCAGCTCCACCCACACTCTGACATCACTGCAGCCAGAGCTCAGCCCCACCCACACTCTGACATCACTGCAGCCAGAGCTCAGCTCCACCCACACTCTGACCACCTTCTCCACCTGCATTACCGCTTTCAGTGACCTATGTACTTGTTCACCCAGATCCCTCTGCTTAAGAGCTCTGCTACCTACTGCATATTTCCCATCTGTATTAGATCTTCCAAAATGCATTACCTCACATTTGTCTGGATTAAACTCCATCTGCCATCTCTCCAACTGATCTGCTGGAGAAGATACTGAGGGATAGGATCTATTCCCATTTGGAAGAAAATGGGCTTATCAGTGATAGGCAACATGGTTTTGTGCAGGGAAGGTCATGTCTTACCAACTTAATAGAATTCTTTGAGGAAGTAACAAAGTTGATTGATGAGGGAAGGGCTGTAGATGTCATATACATGGACTTCAGTAAGGCGTTTGATAAGGTTCCCCATGGTAGGCTGATAGAGAAAGTGAAGTCTCATGGGGTCCAGGGTGTACTAGCTAGATGGATAAAGAACTGGCTGGGCAACAGGAGACAGAGAGTAGTGGTGGAAGGGAGTTTCTCAAAATGGAGAACTGTGACCAGTGGTGTTCCACAGGGATCCGTGCTGGGACCACTGTTGTTTGTGATCTACATAAATGATCTGGAGGAAGGTATAGGTGGTCTGATTAGCAAGTTTGCAGATGACACTAAGATTGGTGGAGTTGCAGATAGTGAAGAGGACTGTCAGAGAATACAGCAGAATATAGATAGATTGGAGAGTTGGGCGGAGAAATGGCAGATGGAGTTCAATACAGGCAAATGGGAGGTGATGCATTTTGGAAGATCAAATTCAAGAGCGGACTATATGGTCAATGGAAGAGTCCTGGGGAAAATTGATGTGCAGAGAGATCTGGGAGTTCAGGTCCTTTGTACCCTGAAGGTGGCTGCGCAGGTCGATAGAGTGGTCAAGAAGGCATACAGCATGCTTGCCTTCATCGGACGGGGTATTGAGTACAAGAGTTGGGGCAGGTCATGTTACAGTTGTATAGGACTTTGGCTCGGCCACATTTGGAATATTGTGTACAGTTCTGGTCGCCACATTACCAAAAGGATGTGGATGCCTTGGAGAGGGTGCAGAGGAGGTTCACCAGGATGTTGCCTGGTATGGAGGGTGCTAGCTATGAAGAAAGGTTGAATAGATTAGGATTATTTTCATTAGAAAGACGGAGGTTGAGGGGGTCATTAGAAAGACGGAGGTCTACAAAATCATGAGAGGTATAGACAGGGTGGATAGCAAGAAGCTTTTTCCCAGAGTGGGGGACTCAATTACTAGGGGTCACGATTTCAAGGTGAGAGGGGGAAAGTTTAAGGGAGATATGCGTGGAAAGTTCTTTACGCAGAGGGTGGTGGGTGCCTGGAACGCATTGCCGGTGGAGGTGGTAGAGGCGGGCACAATAGCGTCATTTAAGATGTTTCTAGACAGATACATGAACGGGCAGGGAGCAGAGGGATACAGATCCTTAGAAAATAGGCGACAGTTTTAGATATAGGATCTGGATCGGCGCAGGCTTGGAGGGCCGAAGGGCCTGTTCCTGTGCTGTAATTTTTCTTTGTTCTTTGTTCTCTTTGTTCGAAATCCTGCTGTATCCTCTGACGGTCTTCATTACTATCCGTAATTCCACCAACTTTTGTGTGCAAGGTTCCAGGGAGTAGGATTAAGGTGGAATAATAATAATTTTTATTATTGTCACAAGTAGGCTTACATTAACACTGCAATGAAGTTACTGTGAAAAACCGCTAGTTGCCACATTCCGGCGCCTGTTCGGGTACACAGAGGGAGAATTCAGAATGGCCAATTCACCGAACAGTAAATTTTTCAGGGCTTGTGGGTGGAAACCGGAGCACCCGGAGGAAACTCACGCAGACACGGGGAGAATGTGCAGACTCCGCACAGTGAGCCAAGCCGGGAATCGAACTTGGGACCCTGGCGCTGTGAAGCAACAGTGCTGCCCCACGTGCTGTCACAGAGGGCCAGTGCAGACTCGATGGCCCAAATGGCCTCCTTCTGCACTGTGAGGATTCTGAGGTAAGGCGGCACCCACTCAGCAAACTGGGCAGCGATCTGGAGCTCAGGGGGCTGCCGCTTCCCCCACATGCAGCCCCAGGGACGGGGGTGATAGACCGAGGCCTGCTGCCCCAATTCATCCCTCTCCTCAGGGCTCTGCTATCAAGGCCGGTTCGCTCCATATTACCCCACAGGAGTGCCGTTGGGGTGGGCACTTTTCATGTGATGCAAATGGAAGCAATGGCTGCTTTGTGAACTTTGCAAAATCGTGGCAGGTGCACATTTGATTTTAAAGAAACAGAACTGTTTTTGCGTCCGAAGGTTCTGGTTAAATCCCCAAATGCTCGATGTGCACGGTGAAAACGTTTACGGGAGAGCGGAAAATTGTGGGTTTGAAAGACTGAGCCTGTGAGTTGGGGTGGATTCCTGCAGATGGCGCTGCAGGAGAATGGTGAGACACCTTGCTCAGTGCCGCCACCTGCCGTAACTCTGGGTAATTACAGAGCCACAAATCATTTGTGTCGGAGAAAACGGGGTCTCAGCCACCTGGTCCAGAGCCTTCTCCTCCCCAACTTCACCTCACTCCATCAACATCTCCTTCTATTCCTTTCCGCCTCAACTGCAGTATTGCGTATGGCTGCCATTCCCTGGATAAAGAGGTTTCTCCTGAATTCCAGACGTGATATATTAGTGACTATCTCATACTTATGGACCCGAGTTCTGATCCTGCCAGCAAGTGGAAACATCTCTCTGCCTATGTTATCAGACCCTTTCAATAAAGATCTCGAGCCTCCTTTCCACAGTCAAGAATTACACTTTCTTCAGCCAATCTCAGCCAACTAAAGAGCTGGTCATCGACTCCAGGAAGCAAAGTGCTGTACACACCCGTGTCAGCATCAACGGGGCCGAGGTGGAGATGGTTAGCAGTTTCAAATTCCTGCACAGCACCAAAAATCTGTCCTGGTCCATTCACGCCGACGCTATCACCAAGAAAGCACAACAGCGACTATACTTCCTCAGGGAACTAAGGAAATTCGGCATGTCCACATTAACCCTCACCAACTTTTACAGATGCACTATAGAAAGCATCCTATCGGGCTGTGTCACAGCCTGGTATGGCAACTGCTCGGCCCAGGACCGCAAGGAACTTCAGAGAGTCGTGAATACCGCCCAGTCCATCACACAAACCTGCCTCCCATCCACTGACTCCATCTACACCTCCCGCTGCCTGGGGAAAGCGGGCAGCATAATCAAAGACCCCTCCCACCCGGCTTACTCACTTTTCCAACTTCTTCCATCGGGCAGGAGGTACAGAAGTCTGAGAACACGCACGAACAGACTCAAAAACAGCTTCTTCCCCACTGTCACCAGACTCCTAAGTGGCCCTTTTATTGACTGACCTCATTAACACTACACCCTGTCTGCTTCATCCGATGCCAATGCTTATGTAGTTACATTGCATACCTTGTGTTGCCCTATTATGTATTCTCATGTATTTTCTTGAATTTTGTTTAATTCCCTTTTCTTCCCATGTACTGAATGATCTGTTGAGCTGCTCGCAGAAAAATACTTTTCACTGTACCTCGGTACACGTGACAATAAACAAATCCAATCCAATCCAATCCAATCCAATCCTGACAAGTAATACCTCACCGTTAATCTTTGTTTTGTTTGTTGCATATGCTTGGGGGGGGGGGGGGGGGGTGCGCTTTCCAGGGGTTAGGTGAGCACAGTAAGAAGTCTTACAACACCAGGTTAAAGTCCAACAGGTTTGTTTCAAACACGAGCTTTCGGAGCGCAGCTCCTTCCTCAGGTGAATGGAGAGGTATGTTCCAGAAACATTTATATAGACAACGTCAGAGATGCCAGACAATGCTTGGAATGTGAGCATTTGCGGTTAATCAACTCATTACTGATCCAGAGATAGGGGGTAACCCCAGGTTAAAGAGGTGTGAATTGTCTCAAGCCAGGACAGTTGGTAGGATTTTGCAAGTCCAGGCCAGATGGTGGGGGGTGAATGTAATGCGTTTGCGACAATTCACACCTCTTTAACCTGGGGTTACCCCCTATCTCTGGATCTGTAATGAGTTGATTACCCGCAAATGCTCGCATTCCAAGCATTGTCTGGCATCTCTGACCTTGTCTATATAAATGTTTCTGGAACCCACCTCTCCATTCACCCCAGGAAGGAGCAGTGCTCCGAAAGCTCGTGTTTGAAACAAACCTGTTGGAGTTTAACCTGGTGTTGTCAGACTTCTTACTGTGCTCTCCCCAGTCCAACGCCGGCAGCTCCACATCAGGGGTTAGGTAGTTTGGCTAAATTACCCCTTAGTGTGTCCAAGGTTGTGCAGGTTAGGTGGGGTTACTGGGACAGGGCAGGGGAGTGGGCCTAGGTGGGGTGCTCTTTCAGAGGGTCGGTGCAGACTCGATGGGTCGAATGGCCTCTTTCTACACTGTAGGAATTCTACGTTGTTATGTTTACGGTACTCCAAATGTGGTCCAATCGATGTTCAAACCAGATTGGCATGGGGACGGAAATCTGAGGACAAATTCAGAACAGGGAATGGGAGATGAAAAAAGAGAGAGTGACTCTGAAAGAAGGAAGGAGCACCGGTTAAAAAGTAGACAGCACGGGAATTTGGCCGTGTGTAGATGTCAATGCAAGGAGTGTAGCGAATAAAGCCAATGAGTTGAAGGTGCAGATAGACACATGGCGGCCTGATGTCATGGCTATAATGGAAATCTGGCTTGAGGAGGGACAAAAGTATCAGCTGAACATCCCTGGGTGTTGCAGGCGGGTTGGGGAGGGGGATAAGATGAAGTGGAGAGGGCAGCATTATCGGTGTGGTGACTAGGGGCTCTTCACAGTAACTTCATTGCAGTGTTAATGTAAGCCTACTTATGACATGAATAAAGATTATTATTATTAAGAGCAAATACGTAGAGATTTCTGAGTGCACAATAGGGCAGCAATCATTGGGGTCTGCAACTACCCTAATATCAGTTGGGATATGACTAGGGCGAAGGACACAGAGGGTGCAAAATTCTTGAACTGCATTCAAGAAAACTATTTTTAGCCAACGCGTAACAAGCCTCAACGGCATTGGGGGAATCCTAGATTTAGACTCGGGAAATGAAACTGGGCAAGTGGTAGCAGTGGAGGACCATTTTGGCAATAGTGATCATAATATCGTTAGATTTAGCATCATTATGGAAAAGGACAAAAATAGAACAGGAGCAAAAGTTCTAAATTGTGGGAAGACAATATTTTTGAAAGGGGGAGAGATGAGCTGACACGAGCGGACTGGATACAGCTGTTAGAAGGAAAAGCTGTGCCATATCGGCGGGAGGCATTCAAAGGTGAAATTCTCCAGGCACAGTGCAGATACATCCCCACAAAGCAAAAGGGTGGCACTGCCACATGCAGAGCAAGAGAATGACTATGGAAAAGGTAAGGTTTGCACTAAATTACCCCTTAGTGTGTCCAAAGATGTGGAGGTCAGGTGGGGTTAGCAACGTGGTAATGTGGGTTGATTCCGAGATGTGGGCAGTGTTCTCAATTAGAACTCTGTCTCTATCTTCACTAAGGAGAGGGATGATTTAGACATTCTAGTTAAAGAGGACGAGTGCGAAATATTAGACTCAATAAGCATAATGTCAGAGGAAGTACTGGAGGGACTGGGATCCTCGAAGGTGGCCAATCTCCAGGGCCAGATGGATTGTATCCCAGACTGTTGAAGGAAGCCAGGGAGGAAATAGATGCTCTGAGGATCATTTTCCAATCCTCACCAGATACAGTGAGGTCCCAGAGGACTGGAGGTTTGTGAATGTTGAACCATTATTTTGAATAGGGTGCAAGGGATAGGCCAGAAAAGTGTAGGCCGGTCAGCCCAACGTTGGTGCTGGGTAAATTATTAGAAACTATTCCGAGAGGCAGGTTAAACTGTCAGTTAGAAAGGCACAGATTGAGCAGGGATTGTCAACATGGGTTTGTTCGGGAAGATCATCTCGCACTAACTTAATAAACATTTTTGAGGAAGTAAGAAGGAGGTTTGATGAGTGGATGTTGTCAACATGGATTTCAGTAAGGCATTTGACAAGGTCCCATGTGGCAGACTGGTCAGAAAAATTAGACTCCATTGGATACAGGGAAAGGTCATGTGTTGGATTCAAAATTGGTTCAGTGACTAGAGACAAAAGGTACTGGTTGATGGATGTTTTCGCGAATGGGAAGTGGTTTCCAGTGGTGGTCCACAGGGGCTCAAGTGACCCTTGCTGTTTGTCGCATATATTAATGATTTGGATTTAAATGTGAGAGACATGATTGGGAAATTATCAGATGACACAAAAATTGGCCATGTTGTCGATAATAAAGAGGATAACTGTCCAGAATTGAGTCAATGATTTGGTTGAGTGGACGGAGAAGTGGCTAAAGGAATTCAATCCGGAAAAGTGTGAGGTAATATATTGGAGGAGGACAAAGAAAGAAAGAATACTCCATGAATGGGAAGATATTGAGAGGGATTGAGGAAGTGAAGACCGTAGTGTGCGTTACAACAGGCCCTTGACAGGACAAGTGGACAAGTTGGTCCAGAAAGCATATGGAATCCTTTCCTTTATTGGCCGGAGTATGGGATACAAACGCAGGGATGTAACGCTGGAACTGTATAAAACACTGGTTAGGCCACAGCTGGAATATTGTGTACAGTTCTGGTCACCACATTACAGGAAGGAGACAATTGCTCCGGAGAGAGAGAGAGCAGAGGAGGTTTACAAGAATGTTGCCATGGCTGGAAAATTGCAGCTATGAGGAGAGATTGGATAGGCCGGGGTTGTCTTCCTGAGAACAGAGGAGGCCAAGGGGGTGACCTAATTGAGGTGTACAATATTATGAGGGGCCTTGTTTTCCCTCATTGAGGGGACAATGACCAGCGGGCACAGATTTAATTTGATTGGCAGAAGTATCAGAGGGGCCATGAGGAAAAATGTTTTCACCCAGAGGGTGGTGGGTTTCGGGTATTGGCGTTGGTGGTGGAGGCTGAAACGCTCATTGAAAAGGTACCTGGACCTGCGTCGGAAGTGCTGGAGCTGGCAAGGATATGGAGCGGGCTGGTTTCTTTCTTCTCCCTTTTGGCCGGCTGAGAGACGATGGGCCGAATGGCCTCTTTCCACACCGTAACTTTACGATGGTTTCATGGTTCCATACAAGGTTGACGTGACACCAGCCCCAAATCACTTCACATCTTTCTTTCCTCCGGCTCAACAGGGGCACCTTCTTCCAGGGCTATCGCTGTAGCAAGTGCAAGTCTGCGGCTCACAAGGAATGTTTGGGAAGAGTGACTCCATGCGGCAGACAAGGTAAAACTCAATTCCTGCATTCGGGCAGCCAACTGTGCGAAAACGTTGTACGGGAGGTTTCACTGCAGGGCATGACCCCCGCGCCCCAGCCGTTAGCCGGTCAACCCATCTATCCTCGTGACAGGCTGCCTTCCTCGGCCAATCAGAAATCTATAAGACTCGTTACCCAATTGGGGGTTGACTGTCAGCCAATCAGCCTTTCCTTCCCCCATGTTCAATATTTTTGTATCTGGTGAAGAGACACGTTCAAAGAAAATGGCAGAAAAACCCCCCAATTGTTTTCAATGTGCCGATGATTTGGCTCCAAGGTAGGACTCAGCAAGTTCTTGGAGGTCGATCTTCAATTCCTGGAGATTCCAGGCCAGCCCTTGGAAACACCACCCTGTGTTGCTCACTCTGATTCACTCCCCTTCAGGTATGCTCATTGCTATAAGGATCAAAGGCCCAGCCGACTTGGCCACTCTTTCAACTTTTCAGGCGTCCCGTTGCACAATAAGATGTTGATGGAGAGTTAGCAGGCAGACCGATGTGATCATCAGATTAGCAGTGTGGCATCAGCCCACGACCACCACCGAGTGTGGCTCGGTGAATAAAACTCACCTCGGAGTTCGACGCTTGTGGATTCAGGAACCCACAGCACCCCCACTCCCACTGATTCGCCACTGCCAGTACTGCAGGGGGTGCTGCACGGCCAGAGGCGCCGATCTTTGGGTCAGACATTAGGCTGAGGCCCTGTCTGCCCTCTGAGCTGGATGTGAGCGATCCTGAGCCACTCGTTTGAAGATAAGGGGGGAGTTCTCCCTGGAATCTTGCCCAATATTCATGCTCCAACCTATCATAAGGAGAAAGGTGCTTTAGTGTGAGGGGCGTTCGCTGGCTGAAATCTGGTGGCCTTCCCCCCCCCCCCAGTTTTAAATCTTATTCATGTTATTTATTTACAGACAGTGGATCATCAACATTGACCAAGGTACGTGTGAATTTTTAACTTACTCTTTGCTGTTTCCATTAAGGCTGATATGATAAACAATAAAAGAACCTGGTGGAATTCAATAGATTATCTCGTCATCTTACAGGAGAGCACCAGCAACTGGGAGACGGCACTGCGGAATGGGGAGGGGGCTGGGGAATGGGGGAGGTGGCTGGGGAATGGGGGAGGGGGCTGGAGAATGGGGGAGGGCGCTGGGGAAGGGGGAGGGGGCTGGGGAATGGGGGGAGGGGGCTGGGGAATGGGGGAGGGGGCTGGGGAATGGGGGAGGGGGCTGGGGAATGGGGGAGGGGGCTGGGGAATGGGGGCTGGGGAAGGGGGGAGGGGGCTGGGGAATGAGGGAGGGGGCTGGGGAATGAGGGAGGGGGCTGGGGAATGGGAGGGTGCTGGGGAATGGGGAGGGGGCTGGGGGAATGGGGAGGGGGCTGTGGGAATGGGGAGGGGCTGGGGAATGGGGTAGGGGGCTGGGGAATGGGGGAGGGGGCTGGGGGAATGGGGTAGGGGCTGGGGAATGGGGAGAGGGCTGGGGAATGGGGAGGGGGCTGGAGAATGGGGTAGTGGGCTGGGGAATGGGGAGGGGCCTGGGGAATGGGGAGGGGGCTGGGGAATGGGGTAGGGGGCTGGGGAATGGGAGGGTGCTGGGGAATTGGGAGGGGGCTGGGGGAATGGGGAGGGGGCTGTGGGAATGGGGAGGGGGCTGGGGAATGGGGAGATGGCTGGGGAATGGGGGAGGGGGCTGGGGAATGAGGAGGGGGCTGGGGAATGGGGAAGGGGCTGGGGGAATGGGGAGGGGGCTGGGGAATGGGGAGGGGGCTGAGGAATGGGGAGGGGGCTGGGGAATGGGGAGGGGGCTGAGGAATGGGATGGGGAATGGGGAGGGGGCTGGGGAATGGGGAGGGGGCTGGGGGAATGGGGAGGGGGCTGGGGGAATGGGGAGGGGGCTGAGGAGTGAGGAGGGGCTGCGGGAATGGGGAGGGGGCTGGGAAATGAGGAGGGGGCTGGGGAATGGGGAGGGGGCTGGGGAATGGGATGGGGAATGGGGAGGGGGCTGGGAAATGGGGAGGGGGCTGGGGAATGGGGTTATTTGGGGAAGGGCACTGAGGAATTATGGAGGACACCAGGATATGATAAAGGGTTAGATGAATGGTGGTTGGAAGGAGGAAGCTGGAATAAACTGTGTGGTGCTGTTGAAAGAAGTTTCTCTGGCTGTAAACAATTTTAAATCCATCACTTGTTGATAAATCAAAATTAAAATATTCTCCTCCACAGAGTAAATGTAACAGAATTCCAACAAGCCGCACAATCAAAACAGGTAAGCAACTTGTTCCATTTAAACCAACTCAAAGAATTATGTGATTAAAATAAAGCATTTTTGTGTAAATTAGATGAAATCTGGAGGTTGGTGGATCAGCAGCAATAAAAATAAGTCTAAGCTATTGATAGATTTGAAGAAACCTGGCTAAGCTATGGTGATAAACAAGCTCAGTTTAAGCACTCAGCTGATATTAAATACTAGAGTATTCTAAATCCCGCAAAGGAAACTTGGAATGCGTGCTCGCAGCTGTATTTTCGAAGGGATTCAATGGTTCTGTCAAATTGCCGCAGTGGCTCAGGTGCTTCACGTGTCGAGCTACTGTGCTGCAGTAATAGACAGAGCGGGCAGAACGTTAGCCGAGGACTGCTGCTGTGTAATGAATGAAATAGGATGCGGAGGAAGCGGTGTTATAACTTAACATGGCTCCCGTTTGATGTGTTTGGTGTCTGGTTGTGGACATCAAGCTGCAAGGAAACATTAGGGTTGTCGAGGAGTCTCTGTTAATTCAAGGCCTGTTCTCCAGGGCCCTTCTACTGGAGAATCCATGCGCAAAACCTTAGCGTCACTTTGTAACAAAGAAATCTCGGGCAGCACGGTGGCGCAGTGGGTTAGCACTGCTGCCTCACGGCACCGAGGTCCCAGGTTTGATCCCAGCTCTGGGTCACTGTCCGTGTGGAGTTTGCACATTCTCCCCGTGCTTGCATGGGTTTCGCCCCCACAGCCCAAAGATGTGCAGCGTAGGTGGATTGGCCATGCTAAATTGCCCCTTAATTGGAAAAAATGAATTGGGGACTCTAAATTTAAAAAAAAACCAAAGAAATCTCGAGCACTTCTGTTTATTAGTCAGAAAAATATTGACGGTGGGGACAGGTTAGATGACTGACGGTCAGGAATCAACCAATTGGGTCGTAAGGGTGGGTTTGTTTTCCAATTTACTTGGGGGAATGGGACTCGGAAAGGAGGGGCCTCTTTGCCAATGAAGGCTTGGTAAAATTGGGCATGACCATGGCACAGGACAGATCCTTCACTCTTTATGAAACAGCCTTGAGCTGTTGGCAATCCAATGTTTTGGACCGTTTGTCGCACTCTTCAAACAAACTATAGGGTGGGACGCTTAAAATTCATCCTGTTCGGCCTTCGGTTTGCCTGGCCTTAGCTTTTGAAGGTGTTTTGTTTTTAACCATATAAAACTAGCTGGGTTGTATTTGTGTGGGGGCGAGGAAGTTAGAGTTTGACTCGCACCCTGATGGTCCAGGTGAAACCCCTCGCAACTCGCTGAGAATTCTTGGTGGAGTAAGTCACTAAAATGGCCACAATCCACACCGAGGCCTTGGCTCAGTTACAATCTGCCCTTGCAATCCTGTTGGAGCAACGTAGGTGCACCTTTAGAGAAGGCCGTCATGCTAGCTCTGTGTCATATCCCCAGATATACTCCGGTCAAACCTTCTTCCCTCGGATAAGCCAAATTCTTTAGCGACAGAGGAATAGAAGAAATGAAAATGAGACATAGTGCGGTGAATCGTGATCGCAATGCACCTCGGATTCAGCTTCTTTTTTATTTGTTCATGGGGTGTGGGCGTCGCTGTCTGGGCCCAGCATTTGTTGCCAATCCCTAATTGCCCTTGAACCGAGTGGCTTGCTCGGCCATTTCAGTGTGGGGGCAGTAAAGGGTCGACCACATCGCTGTGTGGGTCTGGAGTCACATGTAGGCCAGACCATCAGATTTCCTTCCCTGAAGGACATTAGTGAACCAGATGGGTTTTTACAACAATCGACAATGGTTGTCATTAGACTTTCCATTCTAGATTTTTAATTGAATTCAAATTTCACCATTTGCCATTGTGGGATTCGAACTCGGGACCCCCAGAGCATTAGCCTTGGTCTCTGGATTACTATTTCAGCGATAATAACACTATGCCACCCCCTCAGCTGAAGTGAAGGGGAGGAAATTTGCAATTTGTGAAGTGCTGGACAGGGACGATAAGCAACACATTTGCTAAGCAGAGAGCCAAATCATTCATAAATAATGTTGCAACTGAATGCATTCAAGACACAACAGGTACATGAGAATAAGTCAGCCCTCCACAATTTGACCTCAATGAAGTTTGTTGCTAATGGAGATTTAGAGTGTAGCTATTGCTCCTTTTGATCATTGGGGACATTGATGGCCAGTGGGCGAAAGCACAGAATGAACGAGGCAAATTCTACAAATCCTGTCACTCACGATTTTCACCTCCTCTCCCTTTCTGGGCCTCTGTCTTCTCCCTTTCAGGTTTGCCCAAGACAGAAGTCTGCCAAGAATATTTTGGGATGCCCCCTCCACCCGTGGCCTTTGGACCTGCTTTGAAGTTGAGTTTAGGACATATCGTGGAACTCACCAAAGCAGAGGTGGAACAGCATTGGTGGGAGGTAAGAACAGACGGAAGTAGCCGCAACATGCCTCCTGGCAGCCGGGTAGACTTTTGCATTGATCCCTTTTAATATTCCACTCACGATGGACTGAATGGCCTCCGTCGCCACTGTAATGATTGTATGTCCTTCAATACTCCATCATGGAGGCCTTGTGGCACAGTAGGCATTGCCCCTGGGCCATAACCCCTGGGTTCAGGTCCAAAACCAGGACTTGTTGGCCACGGCTGGAGTGTTCGTAACGCGGATCAATGGGTTGATAATCAGCTCGGAATCTTCCCAACACTTCTCCCACTATTCCCCAAAAGGGAAGACAGGGTGGGTAAAATGCTTGAAAAGAAATACTTTTTAAAAATGTGTGCAGTTGACAGCAAGCCGGGTTAATAGTTTCCGCAGTGACGGAATGGAGCTCTCTGAGCTCTTCGCTGGATTCTGTCAAGGGGCAGCCTTCGTTGACGTGAGTTATTGATTTGGGGGGGGGGGGGGCGGGGAAGGCTTCACAGCTACAGTCCGGGTCCACCGCAAGGCCCCACTCTTGCCAATTTGTTGCACAAAGGCCTTGGCCAGTGCGGAAATGGTTGAGGAGCGCCCAACGTTGTCGAGGCCGGTTGAAGGTCTGTGTGGGATCTGTGATGAGGAAGTGTTTTTTTTAATGGTGGCATATTGCTGCCACAAGGCCTCCGCTGTTATTCCCTGGCACGGTGGTCTGAGCCACACAGGCTGGCGAGATAGGAAGCGCCAGCAGGTAGATTGAGGGCGCCATTATGTCGCGGCCAAGCTTAGTTTGGTCCAGACCTTCTCCGGGTGATTTCTTGTCACAATCTCCCTCCTTATGTGAGGGAGGCGGGATGTTACTCAGGACTGGGAGCCAGGGAAGTTGGGTAGATCGGAGGATACCCAAGGTGATGCACTTGTTGGCCACGGCTGGGTATCCATGTCTTAATGCTAATTGGTTAATGGTTTTACCCAGTAGATCGTCAAACAGCAATGATTTTAGAAGCATGACAAGGTAATGGCACAGAAAGAGCCAACTTAGCCCACCGGATGAGCAGTGTTATTATTGCACATTGGGCTGAAGCACAGTCTAAGCAGACCAATGTTCTCACTGATGGCACCTTATCCTGTACTGAATGAGATAAGCTACTTCAGTTAAAGACCAGAGCTCGACTGAGAGACCCTCCTACCGGCTAACCACGCACACTCAACTTGAGCTGAGCTTAAGTTGAAGTTAAAGTGGACTCTTGAGTGGAATGCTGAGGACAAGCCCCTGAATGTGGTGCAGCATCCAATTGAGAAATCTGGGCCTGACAGCGAAAGTCAGTGCAGATCTTCTGCAATGACTTATAAACCACCAGCTCTGGAGTTGTGTGGTTGGCGTGGTCGATATTGGTACGGTCGATACCGGGGAGAGTGCTTACCCGGTGGCCAGGGTTCCCGTCATCCAGTCATATCCAACCATCAAATAGTGGTGACTTTACACAAACGTTAAAGATATATCTCACAAGTGTTTTTCTTTCAATGGCTTTAGGGAAGGAATACGTCCACGAATGAGATTGGCTGGTTCCCGTGTACCAAAGTAAAACCTTTTGTATGTGTAAGTAAAATAAACTCAAATTGTAGACAATGGCCAGGATTCTCCATTCTGGAGACTCCGCCGGATGTGAATTGGAACTGGTTTGCGCTCAATTCACCGTCCTCTGTGAATACGAGGGTTCCTGAGGGAATCCCGCTATTCGGCCGCCATTTTGAGCGGGCTAGGCCAACCCCCCCCACATCAGCCCCGCCTCCTTTCCTGCCCACCCCCACATTGCAGTTCAGCCCCCCTTGCCCCAAGTATGGGGGTGACCTGATCTGACTGTCCCTGGAGATCCCCTCAATAGGGGGACCCCCCTTACCGAGACCCCCGGGTGAGGGGACCCCCAATCACCAGAGATCCCTAACTAAATGGACTCCTCAGAGATCCACTTGATAGACCCCCCCCCCCCCCCACCCCCCCAGACACCCCAGAGTAAGGGAACACCTCCCCAATAACCCTGAATTGGAAGGGGGGCTCCCATCCTTAAATAAAGGGACTCCACGAGACCCCCTATCTAAAATGACCCTGCCCCCAGGGACACCCTAACTAAAGGGACCCTGCCCCCAGGGACACCCTAACTAAAGGGACCCTGCCCCCAGGGACACCCTAACTAAAGGGACCCTCCCCCAGGGATACCCTAACTAAAGGGACCCTTCCCCCAGGGACACCCTAACTAAAGGGACCCTGCCCCCAGGGACACCCTAACTAAAGGGACCCTGCCCCCAGGGACACCCTAACTAAAGGTACCCTTCCCCCAGGGACACCCTAACTAAAGGGACCCTGCCCCCAGGGACACCCTAACTAAAGGGACCCTGCCCCCAGGGACACCCTAACTAAAGGGACCCTTCCCCCAGGGACACCCTAACTAAAGGTACCCTGCCCCCAGGGACACCCTAACTAAAGGGACCCTGCCCCCTGGGACACCCTAACTAAAGGGACCCTGCCCCCTGGGACACCCTAACTAAAGGGACCCTTCCCCCAGGGACACCCTAACTAAAGGGACCCTTCCCCCAGGGACACCCTAACTAAAGGGACCCTGCCCCCAGGGACACCCTAACTAAAGGGACCCTTCCCCCAGGGACACCCTAACTAAAGGGACCCTTCCCCCAGGGACACCCTAACTAAAGGGACCCTTCCCCCAGGGACACCCTAACTAAAGGGACCCTGCCCCCAGGGACACCCTAACTAAAGGGACCCTGCCCCCAGGGACACCCTAACTAAAGGTACCCTGCCCCCAGGGACACCCTAACTAAAGGTACCCTGCCCCCAGGGACACCCTAACTAAAGGGACCCTTCCCCCAGGGACACCCTAACTAAAGGGACCCTTCCCCCAGGGACACCCTAACTAAAGGGACCCTGCCCCCAGGGACACCCTAACTAAAGGGACCCTGCCCCCAGGGACACCCTAACTAAAGGTACCCTGCCCCCAGGGACACCCTAACTAAAGGTACCCTGCCCCCAGGGACACCCTAACTAAAGGGACCCTTCCCCCAGGGACACCCTAACTAAAGGGACCCTGCCCCCAGGGACACCCTAACTAAAGGGACCCTTCCCCCAGGGACACCCTAACTAAAGGGACCCTTCCCCCAGGGACACCCGAACTAAAGAAACTCACGCCACAGGTTCCCCCAGAAAATAGACTCCTGTCTGGAAGCTAGAGAGCAGTCCAGACATGAGCAGTGAGAAAAACTCCTGTTGTACCACTCACCTGGGCAATACACCTGTTGGCTCAGACAGAGGAAGCACCACATGTCTATACCTGGAAGGTGGAAAGCTCTGATCTGTGATTAAACCCCACAGATCTTTATATAATAATAATCTTTATTGTCACAAGCAGGCTCACATTAACACTGCAATGAAGTTACTGTGAAAAGCCCCTAGTCGCCACATTCCGGCGCCTGTTCGGGTACACAGAGGGAGAATTCAGAATGTCCAATTCACCTAACAAGCACGTCTTTCGGGACTTGTGGGAGGAAACCGGAGTACCCGGAGGAAACCCACACAGACACGGGGAGAACGTGCAGACTCCGGACAGACAGTGACCCAAGCCGGGAATCAAACCCGAGACCCTGGCGCTGTGAAGCAACAGTGCTAAGCACTGTGCTACTGTGCCGCCCATACTCTGCAAGTCATTCATTAATTTCTCGTAGTGGGCTGTGATTGACAGCTTCCACGAACACAGCTGTCAGCCTTGCTTCATTCATCTCCCTTCTTGGACGAATAACTCTGAAATGCTGTATCCACAATGTTTCCAAACCTCAGCCACTTCAAAGAGAGTTAAGTGCTGTCAATTTCCAGCTCAGCACTTCAAAATTACTCAAGCATGAAGTGGGGTGATCTGGGGGCGGGTCCCTTTTGTTGGGGGGTCTCTGTGGGGGTCCTCCTATTCATGGGTCTCTGGGGGGGTCCCCCAATCCAGGGGTCTCAGGGGGTTTCCTTGTCAGGGGGTCTCTGTTGGAGGGTCTCCCTCTCTATGGCGTCTCAGGGGGGGGTCTCCCTATCTAGGGGGTCTCCTTATCTGGGGGGGTCTTGAGGGAAGTTTCCCTTTTTGGGGAGTCTCTGGGGGCGCAATGGGGCAGGGTTTGGAAGAAGGAGAGTGGGCAGGTCGTGCATTGTGTGTGGCGAGGGTGGCATTCGGCTGGACATTGGAGACAGCTCCATTAAGGCGTTACTCCCTTTGCCCACGGTCAGGTTCACCATGTTAGGGCCACGCTGGTAAATACCAGTTGAGATCTGTCCCCACGTGATATGCGGCCCGGAGGATCGGAGAATCGCGAGGACCCGGAGACTCTGGTGCCAGGTCCACTAAGACATTAGCATCCTCCCGCTGGGGCGTGGGTTCAAATCCCAAACCTGCCGCCAGTGGGGTCCGGAGCACAGCGGTCGGTTCGACGTCCGGCGCGTTCCGTATTGCTGGTGTCGAGGGGCGGAGAATCCTGCCCAATATCCTTCTTCTCAACGTACAATGTTCGACTGGGGAGGGCACAATGGCGTAGAGACAGGGGTCAACCAATGCCTACCCTCCCCAGCCACCCTGCCCTATCCCCACTACCCCATCACCTAACCTACCCCATAACCCCATAACCTAATGTGCGCATCCCTGGACACTAAGGGGACATTATCATGGCCAATCCACCTAACCTGCACATCTTTGGAGGTCGGAATTGAACCTGGGTCCCTGGCGCTGTGAGGCAGCAGTGCTAACCACCGTGCCCACCCTATGTCTCTGGGAGGTTGTCGAAATTTACAGAGAAAGGTTGGAATATTGCTGTGATAGATGCCCTTAGACAATTGGGAAGTGTTCTCATCTGGTTTTATGTAATTATGTCTTGCAGGCAATTCAAACGGACTATTCTACCTATCCCTGGTAAGTACCGTAGCCTGATTAGAAATACTTGCCCTCTGAGTGTGTTTTTCTCTGTAACGAGAAGGCGTTTGGATATTGTCTCAGGCTAGCACCATATAATATGGCGGAGGGTGAACGGCAGTGAAGTTTTTACAGCTGACTTTCAGCAGCACCCGCACTTACGCAGACGATCAAAGCTCTTGTCAAAGTGACCTTTCTTTGCAGGTACGCTGGGCCGATGGAGCGCAGCCAGGCAGAATCACACCTTGGCACTCGTTCAGATGGCACCTACCTCGTGAGGCAAAGAGTGAAGGACACGGGAGAATACGCCATCAGCATCAAGTAATGAGGGGCAATTAGCGGCTCAATATATATATATTTTCTTTCTATAAATTGACAGTACCCAATTCATTTTTTCCAATTAAGGGCCGATTTAGAGTGGCCAATCCACATCTTTGGGTTGTGGGGGCGAAACCCACGCACACACGGGGAGAATGTACAAACTCAACACGGACAGTGACCCAGAGCTGGGATCGAACCCGGGTCCTCGGCGCCGTGAGGCAGCAGTGCTAACTCACTGTGCCACCGTGCTGCCCTGCAAACGCGGGGAGAATGTGCAAACTCCACATGGACAGTGACCCAGATTAGTGGTTCAGTATTAATATAACCTCAATTTTCATTCCATTTCACTGTAAAGTGTGACACGATTCACTTGTTGTCGGGAGAGGCAAGGTTCACCTCTGCATCGTGTGTGATGAGATTCACGGCAGTGCAGATGCATTAATTTCTGGGACAAGTATATCATTGACATGGGTAACAATTCATTAAATATCCATTTAACCAACAAAGTCATCTATAGAGGCGGCACGGTGGCACAGTGGTTAGCACCGCTGCCTCACTGCGCCAGGGGCCCGGGTTCAATTCCGACCCCTGTCCATGTGGAGTTTGCACATTCTCCCCGTGTCTGCGTGGGTCTCACCTTCACAACCCAAAGATGTGCAGGTTAGGTGGATTGACCACGCTAAATTTGCCCTTAATTGGAATTTTAAAAGAGAAGTAAATAAATAACAATCGCTTATTGTCACAAGTAGGTTTCAAATGAAGTGACTGTGAAAAGCCCCTAGTCGCCACATTCCGGCTGGTACGGGAATTGAACCCGCGCTGCTGGCATTATTCTGCATTACAAACCAGCTATTTAGCCCACTGTGCTAAACAAGCCCCAGTTAAATGTTGCTCTCTCAGGGAAACAAGGGATATGGGGAGCGGGCAGAAATATGGACTTGAAACCCACCATGATCAGCTAGGGTCCTACTGAATGGTGGAGCAGGCTCGATGGGCTGAATGGCCTCCTTCTGCTCCTATTCCGTGTCTTCTCATGACATTGGGGAGAACTCCCCTGCCCCACCATGATACAGCGGGTGCGTGACCCTTTATGTCCGCCTGAGAGATAGATGGAGGCGGTGGCGTGGTGGGATTGTCACTGGCCTAGTAAACCAGAGACCCAGAGTAACACCCTGGGGACGTGGGTTCAAATCCCACCACTGCAGATGGTGAAATTTGAAATCAATAAAAATCTGGAATGGAAAGTCTAATGATGACCATGAAACCATTGCTGATTGACGTAAAAACCCATTGGCTTCACTGGGGAAGGAAATCTGCTGTCCTTACCCTGTCTGGCCGACATGTGACTCCAGACCCACACAGCAATGCAGTCGGCTCTTAACTGACCCCCCAAGGGCAATTAGGGATGGACAATAAATGCTGGCCCATGTCCCATTTTCTAAAAAGGCTTGTTTTTAGAGTTTTTCAGGTAGAAATTGGAAAATATTTTTTGCCCTCTTTCGGTGGGATTGTTTATCCATTTCTGGTGGAAGTGTTTAAAGCAGCTATCGCACTTATCGAAAGGCCGAAGGGTAGAATTGCAAAGCACGTTTTATCAGAGTTCAGTAGATTTTTGTACTGCCAAGTGTTAATACCGTCTGGTGTTTTGCGACAGGTTCAATGCAGAAGTGAAACACATCAAGGTGACAACGGCAGATAGTTTATTCCGTGTGACAGAGAAGAGGGCATTCAAATCATTACTGGTAAGTAGAAACCATAAACTGGATCCTGCGCCCAGAGTGAGCGCACTCCCCTCAGCCAGTAGCAGAGAGATCCCCTACGCCTTACTGTAAGAAGTCATCGCCACTGAGATCCGAGGGTTGGCTACCCTTCCAAAGCCGAATTTCACACTCCCCCCTCCTCTACCCTTCCACCCCCCTCCCCCGCTGGTGGGTTTTTAGGGCTTTGGGGAGGGGGTGAGCTTGAACTAGCACGAGTGGTGTGTTCCATCCCACCCCGACCTCTCGGTGAGCTTTCACTGCGGCACCTCATGCCTTGAGGGTTAGTTAAGAGTCAACCGCATCGTAGTCTGGGTCTGGAGTCACATGTAGGCCAGACCGGGTAAGGACGGCAGATTTCCTTCCCTAGTCCCATTTGAGATCCTTAAACGGCTGCTTATTGACCACCTCAGGACCATTTGCTCCCCGGCTTCAATTTTTAGGCTGGCGGCAGGATTTCCAGCGTGTGAGGGAAGCCCGAAAATGATTGAGTTTCGGCCTTGGGTGGGAAGTGGTGGAGGGGGTAGGGGGGAGCTCTTCTATCAGAAACCACTTTTTCTGAAAACCCATTCCGTCCGCTCCCTGCTTCTGGGCCCTCGCTCCCCGGGCCTGGGCCCTCGCTCCCCGGGCCTGGGCCCTGGATCCCCGGACCTGGGCCCTCGCTCCCCGGACCTGGGCCCTCGCTCCCCGGGCCTGAGCCCTCACTCCCCGGACCTGGACCCTCGCTCCCCAGCACCTGGGCCCTCGCTCCCCGAGCCTGGGCCCTCGCTCCCCAGACCGGGGCCCTCGCTCCCAGCACCTGGGCGTCGCTCCCTGGGCCTGGGCCCTCGCTCCCCGGGCCTGGGCCCTGGCTCCCCGGACCTGGGCCCTCGCTCCCCGGGCCTGGGCCCTGGTTCCCCGGACCTGGGCCCTCGCTCCCCTGACCTGGGCCTTCGCTCCCCGGACCTGGGCCCTGGCTCCCTGGGCATGGGCCTTGGATCCACGGACCTGGGCCCTGGCTCCCCGGACCTGGGCCCTGGCTCCCCGGACCTGGGCCCTCGCTCCACGGACCTGGGCCCTGGTTCCCCGGACCTGGGCCCTCGCTCCCCTGACCTGGGCCTTCGCTCCCCGGACCTGGGCCCTGGCTCCCTGGGCATGGGCCTTGGATCTCAGGACCTGGGCCCTGGCTCCCCGGACCTTGGCCCTGGCTCCCCTGACCTGGGCCTTCGCTCCCCGGACCTGGGCCCTGGCTCCCTGGGTATGGGCCTTGGATCCCCGGACCTGGGCCCTGGCCCCCCGGACCTGGGCCCTGGCTCCCTGGACCTGGGCCCTCGCTCCACGGACCTGGGCCCTCGCTCCTCGGGCCTGGGCCCTGGTTCCCCGGACCTGGGCCCTCGCTCCCCTGACCTGGGCCTTCGCTCCCCGGACCTGGGCCCTGGCTCCCTGGGCATGGGCCTTGGATCCCCGGACCTGGGCCCTGGCTCCCCGGACCTTGGCCCTGGCTCCCCGGGCCTGGACTCTCATTCCCCGGACCTGGGCCCTCGCTTCCCGGACCTGGGCCCTCGCTCCCCGGACTTGGGCCCTGGCTCCCCGGACCTGGGCCCTCGCTTCCCGGACCTGGGCCCTCGCTCCCCGGGCCAGGGCCCTCGTTCCCCGGACCTGGGCCCTCGCTCCCCGGACCTGGGCCCTCGCTCCCCGGACCTGGGCCCTCGCTCCCCGGGCCTGGGCCCTCGCTCCCCGGACCTGTCCCTGGCTCCCCGAGCCTGGGCCTTCACTCTCAGGACCTGGGCCCTGTCGACTTTGTGAACTCCCATTTCTGTCCGCTGCACGTTCTGTCGCCGGGGTGTCAAGTCCTGCCCGCGGCCAATCAAGGCTCGCTCCAGTGCAGGATGGCTGCCCGCGGGGCAGGCAGGTAGTGTGGGTGAGGCTGTGTTCCTCGCCAACCCTTCGGGTCTAGTTTCACAACGCAAGGTGTGAGGATGGTTCCTTCCCCGTTCTTGCCATTACTGACTTGGACACAAGAATTGGAGAAGGATGCCAGGTGTTTGGACATGGTGGGGCGGGGGGGGGGGGGGGGGGGGGGGGGGGGGGGGGGGGGGGGTGGGGGATGAAGAAGGATTGGGAGTTTTTTCTGTGGAGGGCAGGAAAAGCTGGGATTGTTGTCTTGCAGGCAGAACAGGAGGTTTAAAGAGTTGAGCAAGAGAAAAAGGTTTCACTGACAGGGTGATGGTAGCTTTAAGAAAAGGGACAAGAGGGAGATGAGGAGGTGAGTTATAATCTGAGGGGGTGGTGGAGGGAGATTTAGTGGTAACCTTCAAAGAGCAGTTGGATAAATACTTGACGTGGAAAAATGTACAGGGCGATGGGTAAAGAACAGGATTATTGGATCGTTCTTGCGATGGGCTGGCAAAGGTACGATGGGCCAAATGGCCACTTGCTGTGCTATGTGCTTCCACCATGGCATATTTTCTTAAAAATTAATTTATGCGGCGTGAGTGTCGCTAGATCAGCCCATCATTTGTTGCCCATCCCTAATTGCCCCTTGAGAAGGTGATGGTGAGCATCTATCTTGAACCGCTGCAATCCCTGAGGTGTAGGTACACCCACCGTGCTGTTAGGGAGGGGGTACCACCTCTGTCATGTCTGTTCTGTTTTTAAGACTCTTTGCAAAGCTTCCTCATTCCCCCAACCTCCCCCACCCCCTGACCCCCGACCCCCTCCCCCCCCCCCTCCCCCCCCCCCCCCTCCCCCCCCTCCCCCACCCCCCGACCTCCGGGCCTCAATAAGTCTAAGGATAGGTCTTCGTGGTTTTCGACGCCTCTGCGTTATTCCAAAAATACATCACCTGCACCAGACAGAGTTAAACAAATCCTTGTGTTTCACTGCAGGATTTGGTGGAATTTTACCAGCACAGTTCCCTCAAGGAATGTTTCAAAACAATGGACACGAGTTTGCAACATCCTTTTCAAGATCCTGAGAATAGAACGGTTCCTAAATTCTCAGGTGAGTGTGAATAAGGAAAGGAATGACGAAAAGAAAAACCCTCCGCTGTTTCCTGCAACCACCGGACTCCTTAAATCACTTTGCACCTGACCGTTAACCTCTTGAAGTACTGTCGCTCTTTTAATGTGCCAAGCGAGCGAGCCAATTTGCGCACAGCAAGATCCCGCAAACAGCATTGTGGCAGTGACAGGGTCACCCATTTTATTTTGAGGGATGAATGTTGGCTCAGGCATCGGACAGAACTCCCCTTCAAAAATAGCGACGCGGGATCTTTTACACCGACCGTGCTGTTAGGGAGGGAGTATCGCATCTCATGAAAATATCGAAAGCAAAGTTCAATAAAATCGCAGGTGGAGGGTCGCCCACTTCCTCATATGGTTCACAGTCTGTTCCCCACGTGGTGTGGTACCAAGACTCTTAAATACAGATTTAACCCCCCCCCCCTCTGTGTAGGGCAGAAGTGGGGAGAGGGTGGTGGGGGGGGGCGGAGGGGTGCAAGTGGGCCACCCATTGCCCCGTGCGTCTCCATGGTAATGATGAGCATGTTGAGCATTGACAATTAATACCAAGGCTCCAACATGGGGGTGAGACGGAGGGATCCCAGAACCCAAAACGGCAGGAATCGCGGCCGGGATTCTCCGCGCATGCGCCAGGTCGGAGAATCGCGGGGGGGGGGGGGGGGGGGGGGGGCGCGAGAATCCCGCCACGACGCTCTGTCGGCGGGCCGCCGATTCTCTGTCAACCGGAGAATCGGCGCCAATCGTGCCTGCGTGGTCGCTGAAATATGCCCCCGCGGTGATTCTCCGTAGGCGACGAGTTGAACTCCCGCCGAGTCCCATGATTCAGACCTGGTACCACCTGGCGGGAGACCAGACCCGCAGCCGATGTGGACGTCCTAGTGGGGGGACTGGGGGATCTTACTCCGGGGGGGGGGGGGGCCCTCCACAGGGTCCAGGCCCGCAATCGGGTGCTTCTGATCGGCGGGCGCCCGCGATCGGTAGGGGGCCTACCTCCTTCCACGCGGGCCCGCTCTTCGGTCGCCGACATGTTGCTCCGTGCCGGCACGGAGAAGGCAACCAGGCGCGTGCGCCGGCTCGGAGGCGGCCATGTAGGGCCGGCTTTCGGCGCCGTAGCTGCGTACATCACTCCGGCGCCGTTCTAGGCCCCAAGGAACAGGAGAATTACTGGGCTTGGAGGCCCGTTGATGCCGGCATCGCTCGCGCCGGTTTTGACGTTGGCGTCAACACTTGGCCGTGATGTCGGTGATTTCCCGGCCCACAGCTCTCAGAGATGAAGTGGGGGAGGGGGGGGGTGGGGGGGGGGGGGGGTGAAACGGGGGAGGAATAGTGTTGCCACCCCTCCAGGACTGCCCTGGAGTCTCCGGGTATTGAAGATTAATCTGCAGGAGGCTGACGCCAGCTAACCCAGGACAGAAATCAGAGGGTCATGTGATGGTGTCTCCAGGAATGGGGCCATCCAGGAGGTGGCGACTGGGGCAGGGGGGGGAGAAACCTCGAGGGCACAGTTGCTGCCAGTCGATGCTCACTTCCGATTTTGGTTTTGGCAGGGGCGAGTCTGAAATGCTACGGGACAGCAAAGGTCCGGTACGATTTCTCAGCCAGGGACCGATCAGAACTGAGCCTGAAAGAAGGGGACGTGGTTAAAATCATCAACAAGAAAGGATCGCCTGGATGGTGGAAAGGAGAAGTTTACGGCCGGGTGCGTATTCGATCCTCTCACCTTCAATCTTTCCACCCTCCTATCTGAGCTGTACACGTCCCGTCGGGAAAGGATTATATACTTAACTCTTAATTTAGGACAACCCTGTTTGCTATCGCAGGAGGAAAGGGACTTGCATTTATATAGCGCCTTTCATGGATCACGGGATGTCCCAAAGTGCTTTTGAAACCTAGTCACTGTTGTGAGGTGGGAAAGGTTACGCACAGCAAATCCCCACAAACAGCAGTGAGATTATTGTCGCAGAGTGGGCACGGAGGGGGGGGGGGGGGGGCACAGTGGTTAGCACTGCTACCTCACAGCGCATGGGACCAGGGTTGAATTCCGGCCTTGGGTGACCGTCTGTGCGGAGTCTGCACGTCGTGTGCGTGGGTTTCCTCCGGGTGCTCCGGTTTCCTCCCACAGTCACAAAGGTGTGCGGGTTAGGTGGGCTGGCCACGCTAAATTTCCCGGATTTTCGAGGGAGTGGGCATTACAGAGGGTCGGTGCAGAATCGATGGGCCGAATGGCCTCCTTCTGTACTGGAGGGATTCTACGATTCCAATGACCCAGATAATCTGTTTTAGCAATGCTGGTGACGCATACGGGCTACGACATCAGGAGAACCTTCTCCCCCCCCGCTCTTCTCTGAAATTGGCAGAACCCTGGTGGTCATTGAGAAATAAAATCCTCTTTCATGGGACAGGAGGCAGAGTTGTCCCCTTGAGCCACTACCGTCTGTGAGGCTGATATACAAGCTGCCCTCCTCTGGCTGCGACCTATCGGTAACGTTGCCCCCCTCTCTGTTTTTCAGGTTGGTTTTTTCCCAGCCAATTACGTGGAGGAAGATTATTCGGATTACTGTTATTGAGCTTCTGTCCTCATGTGACCACACACGGAAAACACAAGAAGATTCTACTTCAATACAGAGGCAGCTCCTGTGCATCCAGGGTCACGCTGTGCCCCAACAATCTCAAAAGTATTATGTTTCTGAGTTCTACTCTACCACTATTGTTTGTATTCTCTTAATATAAAGAGGAATCTTAAGAAAGCAATCTTTCTGTGTTTATTAATAGTTTTAAAATGTACACAAGAACACAGTCTTTCTTTGTAAATTGGAAATCAATAAGTTCAAGAACTGAGTTGCTTGCATTGTGAGTGGGAGATAAAGAGAAAGAGGGAGTTGCATTTATATAGCGCCTTTCATGGTCTCAGGATAGTGCTTCCCGGCCGCTGACGTGCAGTTACTGTGGGAGTCAATTTGTGCAGAGCAAGCTCCCATAAGCACCCATAAGCAAACGATGTGCTAATGACTAACTAGGTCATCTGTTGTTGCGATGTCGATGAATCTGGGCCAGGACACGTGAGAACATAAGGCGTAGGAGCAGAGGTGGGCCATTCGGCCCATCGAGTCTGCTCCGTCATTCAATGAGATTGTGACTGATCTGCTGTGATAATTCTCAACTCCACTTTCCCGCCGTATCCCCATAACCCTTGATTTCTTCACTGATTAAAAGTCTGTCTCTCTCAGCCTTGAACATACTTATCGACGCAGCCTCCCCAGCCCAGGGAGAACCACCCATTCTCTTCCATGAAACAATGCCATGGGATCTTTTACATTCGCCTGACGGGGCCTTAGTTTAGTATCTCATCCAAAAATCTACACTTGCGAGCGTGCTGCACTTGAGAGACCTGGTTAAATACTGGAGAAATCAGCCAAGGTTCCCCCTCCTGATTGCTTTCTCGCACCCCTGCTGCACGGTGAGGTCTCAGGCTGCGATGCCCCTCATGGCCAACCAGTCTTCCAACTGTCCAGCGTCGATGAGGATAAATACCCACAAGAGAAATACCACAGGGCAAGTGATGGCACAGTAATGTCCTGGGCTAAGGCTCCGGGAGAACATGGGTTCAAATCCCCCCCCGGCAGCCAAATTAATAAATCTGGAACATAAAAAGCTCATCTCGGTAACCGTGACCATGAAACTATTTTCGATTGTCACTAAAAGCCCACCTCGAGTTTATCAAAGGAAATCTGTTGACCTGGCCGACATGTGACTCCAGACCCATTTGTAAATGCCACTAGTGAGCCTCTACGGGGGCAATTAGGGACGGCAACAAATGCTGACCTGACCGGCGACGCCCACATCCCCTGAAGGTATAAATAATCGCCACAGTGTGCACACGGTGGCATGGTGATTAGCATTGCTGCCTCACAGCACCAGGGACCCGGGCTGCATTTTGGTCTGGTGTCTTCTGTGTGGAGTTTGCACGTTCTCCCCGAGTCTGCGTGGGTTTCCTCTGGGTGCTCCGTTCCCCCCCCCCCCCCCCCCCCCCCCACCCACAGAGTCCAATGAGGCGCAGGTTAGATGGATTGGCCATGCTAAATTGCCCCTTAGTCTGCGTGAGTGTGTGCGTGCCTGTGCGCGATGTGGTGTAATGCCCCAGAAGCCCCTGGTGACAGACTAGCGACCTGCTCCGGGAATAATTAGCAACAGAAACAGACCAAAGTGTGATCTCCACACCATCAGGGTGTGGGAAGATTGCGAGAGAGTGCACAAAGCTCGCTAAAATATGCAGATGTAACAGAAAGCGGAAAGTGCAATACGATATCAGGGCCAACGGTGCATCAAGTGCAAATGTAGATGTTGGTCAGGCCACATAGAGCTCATTCCTGTGCTTCCCAGATGCAGCAGGGTCAGGAATTGAGATAGGCCATTACGTGTGAGCATTGGGTGTAGACAACATCAAGCTCATCCCTGGTGCTCCCCATCGTCTGACAGTGTGCCAACACTGGATCCCTGGATACACACACGTAAAATACATTTGGGGAGGTTTCTGGAAAGAAGCCAGTATCACAGTCGGGTGTTAGCTCTCTCGTTAGCATTGCTGAAGAGCTTTGTCTGTTCTGGAACATAAAACTCAACAGGCAGCTACACAGTTTTACATACATAGATACATAGAAGATAGGAACAAGAGGAGGCCCCTCGAGCCTGCTCTGCCATTCATCACGATCATGGCTGATCATCCAACTCAATAGCCTAATCCTGCTTTCCCCCCATAGCCTTTGATCC
Organism: Scyliorhinus canicula; assembly: GCF_902713615.1. Classification (NCBI taxonomy): domain Eukaryota; kingdom Metazoa; phylum Chordata; class Chondrichthyes; order Carcharhiniformes; family Scyliorhinidae; genus Scyliorhinus; species Scyliorhinus canicula. Next base: position 5,400,591 of record NC_052170.1, read on the forward strand.
CGTTCTCCCCAAGTGCTATATCCAGCTGCCTCTTGAATATATTCAATGTTTTAGCATCAACTACTTCCTGCGGTAATGAATTCCACAGGCTCACCACTGTTTGTGTGAAGAAATGTCTCCTTATCTCTGTCCAAAATGGTTTACCCAGAATCCTCAGACTGTGACCCTAGGTTCTGGACACACCCATCATTGGGAACATCTTCCCTGCATCTACCCTGTCTAGTCCTGTTAGAATTTTATAAGTCTCTATGAGATTGCCACCTCATTCTTCTGAACTCCAGCGAGAACAATCCCAACCTAGTCAATCTCTCCTCATATGACAGTCCCGCCATCCCTGGAATCAGTCTGGTAAACCTTCTCTGCACTCCCTCGAGAGCAAGAACATCCTTCCTCAGAGAAGGAGACCCAAACTGCCCACAATACTCCAGGCGTGGGCCTCACTAAGGCCCCTGTATAATTGCAGCAACACATCCCTGCTCCTGTACTCGAAACCTCTCGCAATGAAGGCCAACATACCATTAGCCTTCTTTACCGCCTGCTGCGCCTGCATGTTTACCTTCAGCGAATGGTGCACAAGGACACCCAGGTCCCACTGCGCACTCCCCTCTCCCAATTTACAACCATTCAGGTAATAATCTGCTTTCCTGTGTTTGCTTCCAAAGTGAATAACCTCACACTTATCCAAATTATACTGCATCTGCCATTGATTTGCCCACTCGCCCAACCTGTCCAGATCTTGCTGTAGGATCCCTGCATCCTCGTCACAGTTCACCCTCCCACCCAACATGGCATCATCTGCAAACTTTGAGACCTTGCATTTTGTTCCCTCATCCAAATCATTAATATATTTATTTTTAGCAGTGGATCAACGCTTGCGCAGATTAGCTGCAGACTGTGTGGTGATCACAAGTTAACTAGATGCAATACAACTGAGCAAACACTAGAGGGGGCACGGGAGAGCCATATAAATAGACGGGGACAGGAAGTGAGGACACACTTCACAGCAGGCAGAACTGGTAGCTGTACACACACAGCAGCAAGTAGCACTGAAGGTAGCCGTAGGTAGAGCTCTGAAGACAGAACGAATTCACAATAAAGCATCTTCTCCACATTTGAGACTACGAGCTTTATTAAGACACGAGTAACAACACAGACTGTTCCACTGTTTTATTGGCCTGCACTACACCCACTCCACACCTGAAAAACTGACAGGTCACACCAATTCCTACTCCCTTGTAGAGGGTCAGCTCAGACAGGGAGACAGCAACAGCCCGTGTTAGTCAGCGGGGCACCCATGCTGCAGTCAGACAGGCAGCCAGTGGGAATTTGGAAAGCTGACATGGGTAAGTAGCCAAAGGGACACTAACGGGCACTGGGAGCTTTCTCAAAGTAGGAGAGCAAAGGGGTTGTTGTGTTCTGTGTTCTTTGTCTAGCAAGGAAACGACAGAACTGCTGGCGACTTGGCCAAACCAGGAGTTTTATTAATGTACACATGGTAAGGTAATGATCAGATACAGAGCAGGTTATCATTAAACTCTGGTGGAACTACCCTTATGCACGACTGTCCTCATGTACGCCTTACAACCTTCTGAGGAACGCGGGATGTGCCCTGACTTATATCTGACGCCACCTGCTGGTGGGAGGTCACACTGCTGACTACATGGCCACCTGCTGGTGGGAGGTCACACTGCTAACTACATGGCCACCTGCTGGTGGGAGGTCGCACTGCTGAATACATGGCCATCTGCTGGTGAGAGGTCGCACTGCTGACTACATGGACACCTGCTGGTGGGAGGTCAGACTGCTGAATACATGGACACCTGCTGGTGGGAGGTCAGACTGCTGAGTACACGGCCATCTGCTGGTGGGAGGTCAGACTGCTGAGTACATGGCCACCTGCTGGTGGGAGGTCAGACTGCTGAGTACATAGCCACCTGCTGGTGGGAGGTCACATTGCTGCATACATGGCCACCTGCTGGTGGGAGGTCGCACTGCTGACTACATGGCCACCTGCTGGTGGGAGGTCAGACTGCTGAGTACAGGGCCACCTGCTGATGGGAGGTCAGACTGCTGAATACATGGCCACCTGCTGGTGGGAGGTCAGACTGCTGAGTACAGGGCCACCTGCTGATGGGAGGTCAGACTGCTGAGTACAGGGCCACCTGCTGGTGGGAGGTCAGACTGCTGAATGCATGGCCACCTGCTGGTGGGAGGTCAGACCGCTGAGTACAGGGCCACCTGCTGGTGGGAGGTCAGACTGCTGAGTACAGTAATATTATCTGCAGGCACATCACCACAGGGATGGGCTGTTCTGTTCTAACGGGTCATCAGAAGCTGTGTCAGTGACGGTGGGGTCCGTGTTGAGGGGAAATTCCAATACTGTCCCAGAACAGTGGCTACACTTCATTTGTTTTCCCTAATTGCCCCTGAGAAGGTGGTGGTGAGGCGCCTCCTTGGACCGCTGCAGTCCACGTGGTGAAGGCAGGCTGGCTGTAAAAGGGTTCGGAATGTCCTGAGCTTCGGTCAGACGGCCCACAGTGGCCAGTCTTCCTTTCCATGGACTGCAAACATATTTTTCTTCCACTGCACTGTTCACCAAGCTGGAGGAGTGAAATAGACCTGAGCCAGGTCAGGAGTGGAGGGAAGGAGGCCGCCCCACACAAGCTTTCATACGATAATGACCCCTCTTGTGCTGCCTCATCCCCCCCCCCCCCCCCCCCCCCCCGAGATCCCTCCTTTGGCAGACCGGTTGCCAGGGAGACGGGCCGTGACTCATGCTCGTTGAAGAACCAAAGCTAAAGGGGCTGACTGTGACGCATTCAATGATTTACAGAACGAAGATCAGAAAGAGAGAGTTAGAGGAATGGCTATTTTAATAACGAGAACGACAAAGACAGGATCAAATGAGGAAGGAGTCCTTCCAGTTTGTGTGGGACGGTTACAAGAAAATCTACCATCGACGTGCCTCTCTCATTGACATGCAGTTAATACCATTTAAAAGAAGGCTATTTAAAGAAAGGCTGTGAGTGGCGCAGTGGTTAGCACTGCTGCCTCACGGTGTCTAGGAACTCGGGTTTGATTCCGGCCTCGGGTGTCTGTGCGGAGTCTGCACGTTCTCCCCGTGTCTGTATGGGTTTCCTCCCACAGTCAAAAGATGTGCGGGTTGGGTGGATTGGCCACGCTAAATTGTCCCTTAGAGTCCAAAAGATTAGGTGAGGTTATTGGGTTACGGAGATTAGGATGGGGGAGTGGACTTTCGGAGGGGCGGTGCAGACCCGATGGGCCGAATGGCCCCCTTCTGCACTAGAGGGATTCTATGATTCTATGACTATTCAACCAGGGATCTACCATAATAACTCGTATTTTAAATGAAAGAAAACCTGACAATCCTTTTAGTCTGCACACCTTCTCAGTTAAGAGTTCAGGGTGACGCATCCCAACTTGAATGGGAACTGAATCCGGAGTCATTGTATTAAACTTTAAATGCCTTCATGTTCTGTAGCTTAGCCACTACATTGTGTACTGCTGGTGAATGGTAGATATTTATCCCTTAGCCAACACCACTATGACAGACTACCTGTCTGTTATAACATTATTGTTCATGGGATCTTACTCTGTGAAAATTGGTTTCCAACTTTACCACATTATAGCAATGGCCACTCTTCAGGAGTAAGTGGCACGTTCTGACCCCCCCCTCGCTAATTAGAGCATAGCATAGAGCATAGAGCAGTACAACAAAGAACAGGCCCTTCGGCCCTCAATGTTGTGCCGAGCCATGATCACCCTACTCAAACCCACATATCCACCCTATACCCGTAACCCAACAACCCCCCCCCCCCCCTTAACCTTACTTTTATTAGGACACTACGGGCAATTTAGCATGGCCAATCCACCTAACCCGCACATCTTTGGACTGTGGGAGGAAACCGGAGCACCCGGAGGAAACCCACGCACACAGGGGGAGGACGTGCAGACTCCACACAGACAGTAACCCAGCCGGGAATCGAACCTGGGACCCTGGAGCTGTGAAGCATTTATGCTAACCACCATGCTACCCTGCTGCCCCCTCCCTCCCATTGTAACTCATCCTATTTTGGGCACCGTTCCACGGGTAAGTGTTCCTCTCGAGCACCCAATCACAGACTGATTATCTCTCAAAGGCGGAGGACGGAGAAAAGGGACTCCTCTGACAGTGAGCGACAAGGCCTGGGCGACGATCGCAAGAGGAGCTGGTACTCAGGTAGCTCTCCAAGGATGACACTGCCCCATTAAATACATCTGGCCACGTTCTCCAGCAGTGGAGCACAATGTGGCTGAAAGCAGCACTGTGCTAATTTCTCATGGCCCTGACAGCGGTGACACACAGTCAGGAGGTCCCATAAATCAGTGTGATAATTAGCTCAGGGTTTTGTTCTATCATTGGGTTGGACCAGCCAAAGACTTCAAAGTGGAAGGACATGATTAAATGGGTAATGCCGTCCAATTTTCTCCACCCCCCCCAACCCCCCCACCCTCCCTCCCATTGTAACTCATCCTATTTTGGGCACCGTTCCACGGGTAAGTGTTCCTCTCGAGCACCCAATCACAGACTGGTTGCAGCACAGAAAGAGGCCATTCGGCCCATCTTGCCTGTTGGCAGCCCTCCGAATGAGCAATTTTCCTCATGCCATCCCCCTGCCTTCTTCCCATCACCCCGCCCATTCTTCTTTTCCAGATAGTGATCCAATTCCCTCCTGGAAGCCCCGATTGAACCGGCCTCCACCGCGCTCTGAGGCAGCGCATTCCAGATCCTAGCCACCCGCTGCGTGAAATGGTTTGTCCTAAAGTGCGCCATTGCTTGTTTTGCCAACCATCTTAAATTTGTGACCTCTGGGGCGGGATTCTGTGATCCTGAGGCTAAGTGCTGACGCCGTTGGAAACGCCGTCGTGTTTCTCGGCGGCGTCAACACGGCCTCAGGATCAGCAATTCAGGTCCCTACAGGGGGCCAGGACGGCACTGAAGCGGTTCACGCTGCTCCAGCTGCTGATCCCGGCAGGAATTGGGCGCTGTGGGATCCGCGCATGCGCAGTGGTACCGGCGGCAACATGCGCATGCGCAGTGGTACCGGCGGCAACACGCGCATGCGCAGTGGCTCCCTTCAACACGATGGCCCTGACACAACATGGCACAGGGCTACAGGGGCGGAAGAAACTAGGCCCCCAGCCAGAGAGGCCGGCCCGCCGATGTGGGCCCTGATTGCGGGCCAGGCCACATCGGGGGCCCACCCCTGGGGGACAGAACCCCCCTCCCCCCACCACAGGCCGCCCCCCCCCCCCCGACCCTTCCACGCCAATTTCCCGCCGGCTGAGAGCAGGTGTGGACGCCGGCGGTGGGACTCGGTGTTTTTATAATGGCCGCTCGGCCCATCCCGGGCCGAGAATCGGCAGGCCGGCCGCGTGGAGCAGCCTCCGACCGGCGCCGTGCCACCCACACCGGCGCCAATGGCGCCGATTCTCCGCTCTGTGGAGAATAGCGTGCCGGCGTCGGGGCGGCGTGGCGCGATTCGTGCAGGTCGTGGGGATTCTCCGGCCCGGCCCCGGGCTGAGGGAATCCCGCCCCAGTTCTTGATTCATCCACCAATGCTAACAGTTCTCACCCCCACTTCCCCCTCCCCATCTACTCTGAGAAAAACCCTTCGGTCGCTATTCGACTGTGGGAGAATCGTGCAGTGGAACATCAGTTCAATTCTCAACGGAACAACAGTTTCTGGAACAATCCGAATTTCTGATTCTCAAGCCGACATGAAGAATGGGGCTGCTGCTGACTGGGGCCAGCTCACTTTGGGTCGATCTGGGGTGAAACCTGGTTAGTGAGCGTCCTCCTCGAACTCAGTGTTCACTGACTGACCCGTTGCAGTCAGGAAATGCGGCGCCAAACTAACAAAACAAACAAGATGAATCAGGTAAAGGCGAGATCAGCAGGAAGGCTTCAGGTAGAATTTGTAAAGAATTATATTTTCTGCTTGCTATCCACTGCATATAATTTTGCCGGCACTCCCAATCGGTACTGAGGGAGTGCAGCTTTGTCGGAGGTGCTGTTTTTGCACAGCATAGAACATAGAACATTACAGCGCAGTACGGGCCCTTCGGCCCTCGATGTTGCGCCGACCTGTGAAACCATCTGAAGCCTATCTGACCTACACTATTCCATTTTCATCCATATGTCTATCCAGTGACCACTTAAATGCCCTTAAAGTTGGCGAGTCTACTACTGTTGCAGGCAGGGCGTTCCACACCCCTACTACTCTCTGAGTAAAGAAACTGCCTCTGACATCTGTCCTATATCTACCACCCCTCAATTTAAAGCTATGTAAAATGGCAATTTAGAGTGGTCAATCTACCTACCCTACACATCTTTGGGTATTGGGGGTTAGACCCATACTGACATGGGCCGGCATCGAACCAGGGTCCTTAGCACCGTAGGCAGCAGCGCTAACCACTGCGCATGATCAGCTAAAGCCCCATTCACCCTCTCGGCTGGGTATAAAGGGCCCCAGAGCACGACAGCGAACAACACTGACAGATTTCCCCATGGTCACAATTCATCTCTCCAACTAACATCACAAAAGCCCATGGTGTGCTCGTTAACACGTGGCTGTGAGTGGGATCTTGCTGAGCGCAATTTGCCCGTGTTTGCGTGTGTGTGTGTTCCAGCATTACAACAGGAACTACACTTCAGTGGGTCCCTTGCGGGAGGTTCCTCCGGTCGTTCTGAGATCATGAAAGGTGCAACGTAAATACCAGCTCACTCCTTCTGCAAGGCCGCGCACAATTAAACCGGTCAATTGAGCAAGGGGCAGGGCGGACAGCTGGGAGCTGCCGGCCTCAATAGGGTCAAATATTGTCCCAGAGAGGACCACACACGTGTTCTCCTGGCTGGCAAAGAACAAAGAAAAGTACATGATGTGGAGATGCCGGCGTTGGACTGGGGTGAGCGCGGTAAGAAGTCTAACAACACCAGGTTAAAGTCCAACAGGTTTGTTTCAAACACGAGCTTTCGGAGCGCAGCTCCTTCCTCAGGTGAAGTTCACCTTCCTCATTCACCTGAGGGAGGAGCAGTGCTCCGAAAGCTAGTGTTTGAAGCAAACATGTTGGACTTTAGCCTGGTGTTGTAAGACTTCTTACTGTAAAGAAAAGTACAGCACGGGAACAGGCCCTAACAAGCTGGAGAATAATGGCCCCCCTCTTTCTTTCCAAAGAGATTTGGGGGTGCGTGGGGGGGGGGGGGGGAGGCGGGGGGGGGGGGGGGGGGGGGAAGGTGGGGGGGGGGGTGCTGGGATGAGCACCAGCTGAACAGCTGAAACAAACAGGTTCTTTTGCGACAGGTTACATCCCCCCCCCCACCCCCTCCCCTTTCCTCCACAAGTGGAAACAACAACAAAAGTGTTACAGACCATTACCGCTTTAATAGGAATAAAACCCTTTATATGTTTTTTTTTCTGGTTTTTGCGCTCTTGCCAGGAATGTAACTTTGGGCTGTGATGGATGGTCTAAAGGCCAAAGCTGTGCACTTTGTTCAGATGTCTCCCGATTCTCTCCCGTCTCGCCACCACGCAGAACAGATCCTAAATTTCACTGGTTGACATTTCAACAATTCCTAATTTAAACCATCTGTGCCGAGTTTAGCTTATGTTATCTTTCTAACTCACCAGCTGACATGCTATGTAATTGGAATCATTGAATCCCTGCAATGCAGAAGGAGGCCATTCAGCCCATCGGGTCTGCACCGACCCTCTGAAAGAGCGTCTTACCTCCCGCTCTCCCGCTCTCCCGCTCTATCCCCGTAACCCCACCTAACCTTTGGACACTACGGGCAATTTAGCAAGGCCAATATTTGCACATCTTTGGACTGTGGGAGGAAACCGGAGCACCCGGAGGAAACCCACGCAGACACGGGGAGGGCGTTCAAACTCCGCACAGACGGTGACCGGAGGCCGGAATAGAACCCGGGTCCCTGGTGCTGTGAGGCAACAGTGCCAACCACTGTACCACCATTATTAACTGTTTCTTCATGTCTAACAACAACCATTTTGCAGCATCTGAGAGGGACTACGAATTTATGGGCAGCATAAATATAGCAGAAATCTCCCTCTCTGCTTCAGCCTAAGCTTCATTTTCGATACTCTTCGTCCTCGGTGTCTCCTGTCCTGAAATCAAGATTCATTGTGCAGTTCCTGTCCTCCAATGTGTTCTCTTGCAGAACCTCAGAGCCATGGACCCCCCTCATCTTCCTCAATTTCCCCTCCCTCCTATGACCCCAAGGTTGCTGTCATGTTAATATAGGAATAGAAGAGTAAAGTAGATCCGTCGGCTTTGATGCTTTTCTAACCCCGTTAAAGACCGTAAACATTTAAAGAAGAAATCTGAACATCCATCAATTAACAGCCAGAACTATAGCAAGAGATTTCATGAAAAACAAACTTTATTGTCTATATAAAGAGAAAATAAACAAAGGAAGTTTTACTAACCTAACACTATAACGTATAAAGACTTATGCTATAAACCAAGTTCTAATTTTTATTAACCATCCCAACAACTAGAGTTCCCTTATATTACAAAATCTTGAATACGCATTCACTCTTCCTTGGACCAACTCAAAGGTGTACCACAGCCCCCCAGAATTCACTTTAATTATCTTGAGAGTGTTCCAGTTATCCTCCAAGGTAAGATTGTATAGGGGTCATCCAGATTACTTTTTTTGTTGGCTACATGACTCTCCAACATTTCTTTTACAGATCTCATGACCTTGGACATCTCAGCTCCGTGTTCAGGTTGCTGGAAGATCCAGCTGCCGTCTCCAGGCTATCTCTGTTGGCCAATTTCTGCCACAAGGCTCTATGAGGATCACTGTAGATTTCTTCCACTAGCCGCAAGCTAGGGCAAATAGTCCAGCTGCTTTTCCCTCATAAAATCAGAGCTGGGTAGAGCTGCACTGCATTCCATGTGGTGAATAATAAAGTTATTTTCTCTGCTTGAAATGCAAGTCTAACTGACAAACTATGGGTGGGATTCTCTGACCCTCCGCCGGGTCGGAGAATCGCCGGGGGTCGGCGTGAACCCCGCCCCCGCCGGCTGCCAAATTCTCCGGCACCAGAGATTCGGCGGGGGGGGGGGGGGGAATCGCGCCACGCCAGTCAGCGGCCTCCCCCCCCCCGGCGATTCTCCGACCTGCGATAGGCCAAAGTCCCACTCGTTCTATGCAGGTCCCGGCAGCGTAAATTGGACTAGGTCCCTTACCGGCAGGACCTGGAGGCGCGGGCGGGATCCAGGGTCCTGGAGGGGTGCGTGGGACAATCTGGTCTCGGGGGGAGCCCCCACGGTGGCCTGGCCCGCGGTCGGGGCCCACCGATCCGCGGGCGGGCCTGTGCCGTGGGGGCACTCTTTTCCTACGCGCCGGACGTGTGGGCCTCCGCGATGGCCGACGTGTAGGTGAACCCCCCCCCCCCCTCCCGCACATGCATGGGGATGACGTCAGCAGCCGCTGATGCTCCCGTGCATGTGCGGACCCGTCCCGCGCCAAAGGCCTTCCACGCCGGCCGGTGGGGCGCGAACCACTCCGGGGCGGGCCTAGCGGACCCCCCGCCCCGCCGGGTACGGGAGAATCCCGCCCTATATTTTTAGCTCGCCCAATTCAATCAGCTGTAGTCGACACAAGATAAAATCTGCAACTGCCTCTCTCTGTTCCCAAAGTGAAATGTCTGCTTCTGTCAACAAACACAAGAGATAAATTAATCAAAAGGACCATCTGACCAAAACTCCACCCTGGATCGCCATCACCGCGGCAAAGTGGCATGCTTTGGGATGGTTCAAACAGAAATGCAAACACATCATTTTACCTACAACACAATTTTTTGGTTCGGTGACCCATTTAATGATTTATATTTTGAATGCATTTTTATGATTCTCTTTTCAAGAATTGTTAGCTTTTAGCTTTTTTTTAAATGAAGATAATGATAAACACCCTAGCTCTGTGAAGAGGTCCAGAAATGCATGATCCATTGTTAAAGTTTTCTTTTCACTATCGAGTCCGGCCTTATAAGACAAGCAGAGGTTAATTAAATTTTTTTGATACTCTTTTACATTAAATGTTTATCTGTTTCTTAACCATTTATTCCATTTATGTACAGTTAAAACTTTAATTATTAAAACTAAAAGTTGTGTTCTAAAACACATGAATTATGAACCAGAAATGTGCAATAATGTTTAAAGTTGAAGGGGTTGGTCATTGTTTCAGAGTGATGTGTGCTTATAACTAAAACCCATTTGATGGCTAAAATGATAGTTTAGTGACAGCACAATGTGTTTTCAGCTCTTAACTCAATCTTAACTTCAGTTTCGACCAACAGGATCAGTCTCCTCTCCCTTCCGGCTCTCAATCCTTGCAAAAGACACTTAACCGTCAATTTGCCTCGTAAGAAATCTCTTCGCTATGCAAATGAGGTTGTCACCCGAAGCTTCCATTAACAAGAAATGTACTCAATCAACTTCAGAATCCAACATTTCATGAATAATCAGTGTGCTGAGGGGAGGAGGAATTTCTTCAGCCAGAGGGTGGTGATTCTGTGGAACTCGTTGCTGCAGAAGACTGTGGAGGCCAAATCACCGAGTGTCCTTAAGCCAAAGATAGATAGGCTTTTCATTAATAAGGGAATCAGGGGTAGCAGAGAGAAGGCAAGAGAATAGGGATGAGGAACGTATCAGCCATAATCGAATGGGGGAACTGACTCGATGGGCTGAATGGCCTAATTCTGCTCCAATATCTTATGGTCTTATAAACTGCCTCAGTTCTTGCCTAAGAGAGGAGAAAGCTAGCAGGGATTTCTGCTCCTGACTTTCCACAGAAAGGTTACAGCATGGAAGGAGGCCATTCCTCTGACTGCTCCCCGCAATCATCATTGTCATTTATTGCATCTGTCTGGGCTCCGCTCCCCGGGTTGAGTAGATCAGTGGCCTTACTGCCTAGGTTCAGTGATGAAGACGAGGCTTTCTGATGAAGGTGACCTCTGGAATTGCCTTCCTAAACCCCTCCCCCGTCACGTAATTTCATTGCTCAAGATGCCGGTGAATCTTACAGTGTATGGCAGGGGTGGGCAAACTTTTCCGTGCAAGGGCCACATTCAGAAATTCACAATTTTAAAAGGCCGCATAGTATATTAAGTAAAATAATTACTTCACCCGGTTATGATTCTGGGCGCCTCATATAGGACATAGAACAGTACAGCACAGAACAGGCCCTTCGGCCCTCGACATTGTGCCGAGCAATGATTACCCTACTCAAGTCAACGTATCCACCCTATCCAGTAAGTAACCCAACAGCCCCTCCATTAACCTTTAAAAAAAAATTAAAAATTAAAAAAAAAATTTAAAATAAATTTTTTTTTTTTTTTAATGACTTGGTGGGCCGCATAAAGACCTTTGGCGGACTGCATGCGGCCCGCGGGCCATAGTTTGCCCACCCCTGGTGTATGGTGTTCAGGTGGTGTTGCTCAATGTGGAAGAGAATGCAAAGGCCTTTGACAGTGACGTACTCAGACAAAAGTCCACATCAAGCCTGAAGGGGAGATATTGGGCGGGTGGAGGTGACCAAAGGGTCTGGGTTGCAGGGAGGGTGTGGAGGAAAGAGGCAGAGGGTCAGAGGATGGGGGCCACTCATCGTGAGATGAAAGGAGAGCAAGAGCTCAGCGTTGGAGCATCAAAAGAGGTTCTTTGGCCAATTAAGGGGCTGGGCAGCAATGGAGAGAGAGAGCGTGAAAGACAGGGCTGTGATGGGATTCAAACACCAGGACAGGATTTTAACATTGGTGGGGAACGAAGCCAACATAGTCCGAATGGGTGAGGGTGATGAGTGAGCAGGTTCTAGCACCGAAATATCTTTGTTTGCAAATTGTGTTTGTTATTTGAATGTTGTGCAGTTGAATTATTTCACTCGAATGTTCCACGTCATCGATATCCCAAAAGGTCTTTGCAGCCAATGAAGTACTATTGAAGTGTTGTCACTGCTGTGGTTTTGGAAACTGGGCAGCCAATTTGCTCCCACAAAGAGCAAAGTGATAGTGACCAGATGATGATCTGCTTTTTTACTGATGTCGACTGAAGGATACATTGACCAGACCAACTCGCCTGCTTTTCTTCAAAACAGGAGGCGGAACTCTCTGTTCCAGCGGCTAAGTGCTGGCGACAACGGAGAATCCGCGGGTGGGTCCTGACAGGAAAATCGGCACGGGGCCCTCACCGATTCTGGTATCGATGAGGGGCTAGCACCAGCGCCGCGTGAACCATCCACCGCGTTCCGGGCCGCGCATGCGCAGGGCTGACAAGCTGCACCGGTCGCGCCCAAAAACATGGCGCCAGCCGTGGTGGAACCCTAGCCGGCCCACCCCAATCCCACAGACCACCCCCTGCCCACCCCCCTACTATTTCTCTCCCCCCCCCCCAGCCCTAGCAGAAGCTCCCCGGGCAGCGGCACGGATCCCGGGCAAGTGTGGCGGTGCTGGACACTGTCTGCAGCCGGAACGCCGGGATTCCGACCGCTGGGAGCACACGTGGCCCACAGCATTGGGAACGCGGCCCATGGGCAGGGGGAGCATCACACGCGGGTCAACCGCTGACGCGCCAACGGCCTTGCGACTGCGAGGGGCATGCATCGCGATGACGCCGGTTCGGAAGGGCGGAGCATGGCGGACCGGCTTCGAACCTGCGCCTGTCCCAATTCCGGCTTCGGGAGCCATTCTCCGCCCAATCGCCGTTCTCGATATCGATGTCGGGCTATGGAGAATCCACCCCAGGATCTTTATGTCCCGCTGATTGGCCATGGGTGGCTTCGGTTTAAAGCCTCAGGAAAGGCTGCACCCGTGGCAATGCAGCAGCCTCTCAGTGCCACCCTGGAGCCTTGATTTTTGTGCTTAGGCCACTGGGGTGGGAATTGAACCGACTTTCTGGCTCCGAGGTTAGAGTAATACCCTCTGACACATCCAGGGGGGTATCGGAAGCTCTTCCATTGATCTTGGGGGGGGAAAGCATAAGGGACTTGACATTTATATCGTTCGGTTCACAACCGCAAAGCTCACCAAAGCGCTCCACAGCCAATAAAGTACTTTTAAGATGGAGCCACTGCTGCAATGTAGGAAACACAGCAGAGAATGTGTGCACAGCAAGCTCCCAAAAAACAGCAATCCAACAATGAACAGAGGATCTGTGTTTAAGATGCCGACTGAGGGATAAATACCGGGCCACACAGAGGTGAGAGGGCAAGCCACCAAGAAATGGTTGGCAATTAAATGACCGAGGTGATGAAGAGCATTGATTCCAATATGATGGCCAAAGAGCGTGTAGGATGTGTTATGATCCCTGTTGATGCTATAACTGGACAGGAAAATATCAGAATTGAATCCTGGCTCAAAAGACGGTAACTTCTATTCTGTTTTCAAACATGGAGGAACAGAGTGAAAGGAATGCTAATTAGTTTTAACAACAAGGAAAAAACACTTATTAAACATGAAAAAAATGGATGATATAATATGCTTTTACTCGCACCTTAGCTTAACAATTACACACAGATTTAAAAATGGACTAAGTACATCTTAAGTTACAATGGTCTCGTTAACACAGAGTCCCTTTTAAACACACAAGGTGACTGTGGTCAAATACACTCTCCACTCTGAACCCAAGTTTATGCCTGTGGATTTCTCTTCAGATATTTCATAGAATTTACAGTGCAGAAGGAGGCCATTCAGCCCATCGAGTCTGCACCGGCTCCTGGAAAGAGCACCCTACCCAAGGTTAACACCTCCACCCTATCCCCATCCCCATAACCCAGTAACCCCACACAACACTAAGGGCAATTTTGGACACTAAGGGCAATTTATCATGGCCAATCTACCTAATCTGCACATCTTTGGACTGTGGGAGGAAACCGGAGCACCCGGAGGAAACCCACGCACACACGGGGAGGATGTGCAGACTCCGCACAGACAGTGACCCAAGCCGGAATCGAACCTGGGACCCTGGAGCTGTGAAGCGATTGTGCTATCCACAATGCTACTGTGCTGCCATATCCCCCCCCCCCCCAGATGATTGTCACGTGACTGTTTCCAAACTTCACTCCCAAAAATTGGCTTTACAATCTTCTCTCATAATTATGCTTTCTCTTAGCAGCTTGCATTCCGAAATCCAGACCAGGTTTATCACATGATGTTTTTAAACAAAGTTTCTGCTCCACTTTTAATAGTGAATCCAGTCCAGGATTTTGCACTAATCCGTTTAGGATTTCTTTGGCTTGACTGCTGTCCAAACTGCCAACTCTCGATTCCCAAACTGTACTAAAGTGGCATCAGAAGTTTGATTTACCTTTGAAGTTTGCTGTCCCACTTCATATCTGGTTACTGAAATTGCCTCTTTAACTCGGATCATTTTGTTTACTCTTCCTTGAATTCTTCTGAATAGCACCTTGCTCTCTGTTCACTTAACTCCTGTCCCAATTCCCTGGTTATCTGGACTGCAACTTATACTTTAGGAAGCCTGCTTCTTTGCAGCTCCCATCATGGCCAGTCTTTCTTCTAGCAGAGTTGAAGATGTTCACTCCCCGAGATCCTGTCTCCAACTGCCAACAAATTCAACTAAAACTAAAACTTAAAAGCTTTTATTAGGGCAGCACGGTGGCCTAGTGGTTAGCACAGCTGCCTCACGGCGCTGAGGTCCCAGGTTCGATCCCGGCTCTGGGTCACTGTCCGTGTGAAGCATGCACATTCTCCCCGTGTCTGCGTGGGTTTCGCCCCCACAACCCAAAAATGTGCAGGTAGGTGGATTGGCCACGCTAAATTGCCCCTTAATTGGGAAAAATAATTGTGTCATCTAAATTTATTTTAAAAATTAAAAAAAAGCTTTTATTTATCCTTACAAGGGCCTCCAGTTGGTCAGCAACTCCCTTTAGTTCTATCTATTCTTCACAACGTAGCCCTCTCTAAGCACAATAGAAACCCAGTTGGAACTGAACCAACCCCCAGGCACAGAGACATTAAATTAAACACACTTATTTCTAATGTTTACCAATGCAAATCTAATTCCCCTTCCTTTGTTTTTATAACAGAAGGCATATTTGAAGCTTCTGTCAAACACGAGGAATAACAACCTTAGGGCTCCGTTCAACACTATATTGCATATAGTCCACTCCCTAAACCACGCCGTGATGGTCAAAACATATGTTTAATGGAACCCTAACCTTGCTGTTCCTTCTAACGTTTGTCAGAGAGGTGGCAAATCTATGTTCTGATCGGACAGAAAAGAAGGGTAGAACAAAGCTGTATCAGGTTGGGTTTGACCCTCTGGGTTGCACTGCCCATGAGCGTCAGACGCACAAAGAGTGCCCGTTCATCACTATTTGCACAAATGGAGCACATCCTGTGATAATAGTGACAATTGCTCGGCTGGGAAATATTACAGCAGCTGGTCACTTGAGAGTCAGTGCTCTTTTGTACTTCCTAATAAACATCCTTGTCTGTCGAATCACATGAAATGCAAACCACATGGCCATTGATTTTTCCAAGCCCCCACTCTTTCCAAAAATAATCTTTCATTCGGACCATTTTATATTGCAAAGTCTGAACAAGACTTCAATTCAAAATAACAAGCACTGACTGAGTACAATGAGATATTGAAGTGCAGCACTGGGTGAAAAACCCCACTCGTTGAGTCACTGTGATCATTACCAACCACGGTGAAGCCACATTGTTCTTCCAAATGATGCTTTTGTTTATTCGTTGCTGTGGATTTTGGTGGTAGAGACCTAAGGCAATGTTTTCAGAGTCGGCAAGAGACCGTGGGATCTCCCAATGGGTTTCCGTGGCCTGGTTCACTAACGTCCCTTCAGGGAAGGAAATCTGCCGTCCTTACCCGGTCTGGCCTGCACGCGACTCCAGGCCCTGGAACTCTGAATCACCCTCTGATTCACTCAGCTCAAGGGCAATGAGGGATGGGCAACTTGCCATGCCAGCGATGACCACAGCCCCAAGGCAATCAAGTCCTGAGTTGAGACTTAAGCACTTAAACCCAATGGTGAGGAAACGGCCATCGAACCACAAGACTTCCTGCCAAGCTCTCTTTATGATCTTTTGAGCAGACCAGGTTAGGTGGATTGGCCACCTAGTAAATTGCCCCTTAGTGACCAAAGGTGCAGGTTAGGTGGGGATAAGTAACGTTCAATTTTACAGTAGAAAAATATCAACTTTTATCCAGTCCCTACTTAACCCTTTTCTGTCCCAATTTCACTGGGTGGAATTTTGTAACGTTTTCCGCCGGGGAGAACCTTTGGGGTCCCGCTGAAGGCGGCCACACACCCCCAACCCCCCCCCCCCCCCCTTTGCCCCCCTCCCCCTCCGGTGATGGGCTGAGTGAGACTGGCAAAAAGCAGTAGCCATTCCTGGGAGCAGAAGTTCCCATGGGCGGCCTCCATCGCTGGTTTAGCTCACTGGGCTAAATCACTGGCTTTTAAAGCAGACCGAGGCAGGCCAGCAGCACGGTTCAATTCCCGTACCAGCCTCCCCGAACAGGCGCCAGAATGTGGCGACTAGGGGCTTTTCACAGTAACTTCATTGAAGCCTACTCGTGACAATAAGCGAATTTCATTTCATTTCATTTCCATTTTCATTTCAGTTCATTTTTCATTTAATTTAATTTAATTTAATTTAATTGCTGGAAAACACGAGGCAGGCGCAAAATAACCCCCCCCCCCCCCCCCCCCCTCACCCCACCCGGCTCTCCCCATCGTCTTTCTCAGATGAACTAGCAAGTTGTTTTATATGTTTTTTTAAAAAGTAAATTTGGAGTACCCCATTTGTTTTTTCCAATTAAGGGGCAATTTAGCGTGGCCAATCCACCTAACCTGCACATCTTTGGGTTTTGGGGGCGAAACCCAGGCAGTCACGGGGAGAATGTGCAAACTCCACACGGACAGTGACCCAGAGTCAGGATCGAACCTGGGTCCTCGGCGCCGTGAGGCAGCAGTGCTAACCCACTGCGCCACCGTGCTTGATCTAACAAGTCTAATAAATTCCAGAGTTGTCTTTCTATTCCCCGAATCTTATCGGAAGCATCAGTATCATTCTGGCGGGATCTAGCCAAATCTCCTCACAATAATCCATCTGTTGGCCTCACCACAGGATGGAAGTCAGCCTCCCATCGTTTGGGAACAAAATGCTGATTCTGCCTCATTAGCTCTGGTCATCTTGAAATTGAGCTGCTGAGTACACACAGCGGAGTGTTAATATTAATTCAGGAACAGCATCCGTTTGTTTCAGCACGTCAGCGAGTTTTATTTTCCCCTCTTGAACACTGCTGCCGAACTGAGGGCACAAGCCAAGGCCAGCTCGTTTACCACGCCGATAGCGCACCCTGAAACACTGCTGCCATTTCACTGACTGGCAAGAGCCTCTGGGATTAATCCGTGCTTAAAAAAGCAGCCACAGAGAGCCACTTTGACATGGGTAACCTCTTATATCGGGAGCATGTGAGAGGCTCGAGATGATCACAGGACAATCATTCAGGGAACCTGGCACTATAAATAAAATGGCTGGCAGAGACGATTCAAAAACCCCTGGAAACGCTGTAAACAACTTTCTAAAAGCACAACTTGTTTATTTACCATTTCAAAAACGGAGAATTGAACCCTCTCACGCCTGCTCCCAAAAGTACGTTGTACATAAATCTGCCGGTAGCCACAGTCCCAACAGAAACTGCTTAAAGCAAACAGTTGCGTCTTTTATATTTTCAAAAAGCGATCTACTTCATGTTGAGAAGCGAAGGGACCAAGTTACAACCAGCTTTGAAGAGAATTGAGAGCACACTGCATGAATCATGAATGTCCCAAACAGATGAGAACAAGTTAGGGTTTTGAGGATCGGAGGCTGACGGAGCTGATGGATTATCTATTATTGATGTCCTCGGAGGGGATTTCAAGAGTCAGTCAGATGGGGGCGGCGCAGTGGCGCAGTGGATAGCACTGTGGCTTCACAGCGCCAGGGTCCCGGGTTCAATTCCGGCCTTGGCTGACTGTCTGTGCGGAGTCTGCACGTTCTCCCCGTGTCTGCGTGGGTTTCCTCCGGGTGCTCCGGTTTCCTCCCACAAGTCCAAAGACGTGCAGGTTAGGTGGATAATAATAATAATAAATAATAATAATTGCTTATTGTCACGAGTAGGCTTCAATGAAGTTACTGTGAAAAGCCCCTCGTCGCCACATTCCGACGCCTGTTCGGGGAGGCCCGTACAGGAATTGAACCCGCGCTGCTGGCCTTGTTCTGCATTGCAAGCCAGCTGTTTAGCCCACTGTGCTAAGCCAGCCCCTTTGGCCATGCTGAATTGCCCCTTAGTGTCCAGGGATTTGCAGTTTACGTGGGGTTACGGGAATAGAATGGGGGAGTGAGCGGGCCTCGGTAAAGTGCTCTTTTGGAGGTTGATGCACACTTGGCAGGTGTTTCCGGGAGGTGGGATCGATCCTTGGACTCTCGATGGCAGGTATTCCTTTCTCAGGTTCCTTTTCCAGGCCTCCTCTTGCCTTTGGGCGTTCTCGAAGAATTGTGTCCCTCCACTCAGGAGATTCCTCCAAGTAGGTCCCTTCTGACCAGGCGTTGATATCCATGTTTCCTTTCCTGGGGTAACCCATCCAGGGTTCTTCCTTTGTCCTCCTGTTGTTTGGAAACCTTCCTTGAGCTGGGTGAAGAAGGTTTGCTTTGGCAGTGGGGACTCCAGCATCCTGAGCTGTGCCAAACCCAGCGGAGTTAATCTCCGAAGACCATGGCCTCAATGCTGATGCTCCTGGCTCTATCAAGGCTGCTGATGTTCGCATACCCCATAGACGACCTAATTCTGGCTCAGGATTTTGTGCGTAGCAGAGCATTTCTCTGGTTGCGATGTATTGAAAGTCATCCTGTGAGCCACTGCAGCCAGTCTTAAGGGAAAAGAGAGCGCCATTCTGAAGAGGTGGGCATTGGGGTCTGTTGCCCTCAGCCAATTGAATGGAGGTCGGGTTCGGATGTAACTCAAGGTATCCTTCAATTCAACCCCATCTTGTCTCGCTATTCAAAAACACCTAAGTCAACAGAATATAACTATTACTAATCATAATTCTTTCAAACTGTTTATTTTGAGAGCCGATTTCTTGTAATATTGGCTGGAATTCTCTGTTCGTTGAGATTCTCTCTTCCCGCCGGCAGCACACCCTCCCCGTCCATGGCATTCCCATTGGCTCCAATGGGAAATCCTATTGAGAAAAAGGTGGGAAGAGAGAATCCCGCCGCCAATGAGGAACACACAGCTGGGGGAAGGGGGGGGGGGCAATCATAGAATTTACAGTACAGAAGGAGGCCATTCAGCCCATCGGGTCTGCACCGGCTCTTGGGAAGAGCACCTCACTTAAGCCCACACCTCCACCCTATCCCCACAACCCAGCAACCCCACCCAACCTCTTTTGGACACTAAGGACAATTTATTAAGGCCAAATCCACCGAACCGGCACCGGGTGCTCCGGTTTCCTCCCACAGTCCAAAGATGTGCAGGTTAGGTGGGGCTGTGGGGTTGAGGTAGGGGGATGGCATGAGGTGGGGGGAGTGGGTCTGGGTAGGGTGCTCTTTCAGAGGGTAGGTGTAGACTCAATGGGCCGAGTGGCCTCCTTCTGCACTGTAGGGACTCGGCCATTCTATGAAGACCGGCTCTCTAACTGATGCACTGCCAGGTTCGTCTACACTTATTTATCCTAAGCTAGCTGAGCGATAACTCCAGGCTCCTGGTTATGAAAGAATCTTTTCATTTCGACTTATTGACATGCCGTGAAAGCTTGCAGTTGTCTTAGAGGCAGCCCTCTGCCAGGCAACATTGCCAGTCTCACAGCAGCCTCCCTAGAACTGCTCTTGTTATTTGGAACCATTGCTGCTTCCTGTGCTGCACTGAAAACAGTCAACAGACAGTCCTCATCCCACCTTCACTGGGACCTCAGCTCCGCTATAATCACTGAAATACTGACGCTCTTTCTCCAGACGGTCCCCGGCATACAGTGCCTTCATATAAATCGGTGCCATTCTACATTTCCCAGGACTTGGGAGTCAGACGCTAAGAGGGAGAGGAACACAGCCCCAACTGGAGAGGATCTCCTTGAGACTTTACGAAAAGTCTTGTAACAGGTAATTAGTGTCTTTTTTTAATGGCCTATGTGTGCATTTTGAGATTAAATCACCGTGCTAACCAAAAGGAAACAAGCATATTTTTCAAGCAATGTGCAGGTGAATACTTCATCTCCTGTCCTGGGCAAACTGTTAAATCCACAAGTTTGGACCTGGTATGTCTCAATACTGCTGTGATTGCGTTAGCATCTACCAGATACTAAATATTCTCTTTTCATTCGAGGGCAATTTCCCTCCAGGTTATACATTATTTTCACACCTGGTTAAGAAGCAAATGAATCATTTAATTTTTGCAAATGCCTTTCTGAGCTTGAACTTAATTTACAGGACGTCCCTTTAAGGTTCACTTCAGAATCAGGGTCTCCAGTTGCAGCGATGTCCTGCACTCTGAATACAGAGCTCACAAATCATCCTGAGCTTTGTCAAGTTCATTTCTCTAGATTATCAAGCATTTCATTTGGTTGCTACTGTTTCTGAGATCCTGTTATTAAAATTCAGTATGTGGTGAGCGACCAGCCCATCCTGAAATTAACGATTTTGTGTTGAGAATTACGTTTGTATTTTAACTGGAGGGGGGGTGGGGGTGGGGGTGGGAATGGCTTCAGGCAGACCTCACAGCGATAATGTAAATGAAGCCTTAACCCAGAGCCAGGGTAAAAGATTCAGCTCAGGATTCAGAGGGGGTCTTAACCCTAAACTTACACCAACAAATTCTTAACAACGTTGTGAAGCAGAGGATGGCTAAATGCCCATGACAGATCATTGTAGGGGTAGATAGTTCCTCCCTGAAGCTCAGAAAATGTCACTATTGTTGTGTTCTGTGATCCCACCCGTGTAATGAGGTACATCTAGTTGTTTAACGAGGAAGATGATTTATTAGCAAACACGTGGAAATATAACTGACACATTACTAGACACACAATGACTACTAAATGAATTCAGTGAATTTTCCTGGGGCTACTCTAAGTGCGACTATCTTCCTGTACGACTTACTACCAACTGGCGGGTGTCTCCAATGCCGCGATGGATGTCTGGCGCCACCTGCTGGTCAGTGGTCATACCAATAGCTATGCGCACTGATATTATACAACTATATACATTCATGTGGACATGCATATCACCGCAATTATTGTCCCAATGTCCAACTGGGAAAGGCAGGGGAGAAGATTGGGAATCTGATCCAAAAAGTGTATTTTATTAAACAGAAACTCTGTGGACTCATGGATATCCCTAGCTTCAAGGCCATGATGTAATATTTGCATTTCTGATTGAGTAACTTTATTTGGTCTTTGAATGCAATCATCCTAATCCTTCTTGTTTGTGTTTAAGCAGAAATTTCTCCAAAAGATACCAACAACAACTTGCATTTTAATAGCACCGCTAATGAACCAGAACCTTCCCAAGATCTTCATAGATTGGTATCAAAGCATCTGCCAACACCGAGCCAAATAAGGAGGCAGAAGCTTCGACAAAGACACTTTCTACTTAAAGGTCTGGCAGGTTGCAAGGCCTGAAAAGAAAAAAGAGGCTAAATTCGTGGCGATTTAGAAACCTGATCACAACTTATACGCTGGGGCTTCTTGGGAATTCAACAAATCCAGGAGAGACATGGCAGAGGTGGAAGGTGGCGAGGATATGACCACACAGAAAGCTGAAGAACATCCTGCTGAAATATCCACTGCAGAGTGCGAAAATCCGAATGCCCCAAGCAAAGAGCGAGCTGCAGAGCCCACAGCCAATGAGGACATAATTGAGAAGGAGGCAACTGAAGAAGCCACGGTTATGGAGGTGCAACGGGAAGGAGCGGGCAGTGGTGAGATTAATGTTGAAGAACAAGCGGCTGGAGGAAATGAAGGTGGTGCAGGTGAAGGAGAAGTTGGTCCAGAAAAACACAACGGAAATATGGGATCTGGACTGGCTCTCTCAGCGGAGGCTGCAAAGGAAGAAAACCTGCGTGAGGCTATAGACAGCACTGATGTTGGACTTAAGGCAGGAGTCGGAAACCCGTGTATGGAAGAGCTGCCCAATGGAAATTCAAGTAAATCTGTAGAAGATGGTCAAAATCAGTTGCGGGAATCTGAAGGCCAGGGCTGCAGAGAGGCGACTGAAGTATTAATTGCAATGAAGGATACTGGCCTTTCCTCTGACTTGGAAGGAACAATGGGAGAGAACGCTCAACATTCTGAGCATTCCCAGGCTCCGTGCACAGCTGGTGAAGGAAGGTCTGGAGCTCCAGGAACCCCAGGAGAGAGACAAACCGGCCAGGGAGGGATGGCAGATATTTTGCTGGATGTTGTAGCCAAGCCTGACTTCAAGGAACACTCCGAAGGCACAAAGGTCAGTGTGAACAGTGGTGAGACCATTGCAGGTCAGAGGGAGTCATCCACAGCTACTGATAATGGCTCAGTAGCGGCTGGCCACGGCAGTGGTAAGTCAAGTGAAGTTGACACATTGCTTGAGGAAACGCAAGAAGATGTGGCCTCAGCACCCGCGTGCCACGATCAAGAGCCACCCTTACAAACAACCAACGATGCTGAGGAAGACTTAGAAATCCAGGCGCACCTAAAGCCATCAGCAGAGAGAACAAGTGAAGCTCAAGCCAGCACCGGAGATGATCCTGCAGAGAATACTGAAGAGCAAGCAACCACAAATGATGCTGCACCATCACGAGATACACGGGGAGCCAGCGACACCAGTCTGGAGCAACAGTGTGAGACAGGAGTATCAGAATCGGAGGAACAAGGCCAACAAGAGCAGGCGGCGCCAGGGGATGATCAGATAATAGTACCAGAGGGGGAATAGGCAAATGGACTTCCTCTTGAAACTCTGAAATATTTACTTATGCAATACAGTTTTTTGGGGAAACACTGCATGCCAGAACGAAACTTAAAAGGAAAGCATCGTCTAAAGTTTCCAGTAACACCACACATTAACTTTAATAAACTTTTCCAGTGCAGTGCATCTTTGTTGCTGGGAATGTCTTGTGCATTTTCTGTTTTTGTTTCAGAGTCCAGCATCTGCAGCAATTTGCTTATATCTTTCAGGTAGCTCCAGCCCCTGCATGAGAATGAGGGAAAAATGTGCCCGGTTTCCATAGTAACCAACACAATCTCCCGGATCTTACATACGGAATAGTGGTAAGGGTATAAGTGCTCCCTTTCTTTCTCAACTAAATCAGCTAGCGGTTTCTGTGGTCTGCATGTGTGCAGTTACACATGGAAATCTGGAATTTGCCATCTGGTTTATCCTGCTGTGCGACTCAACATTGATATACACAAAACACACTGACTTGCAATACTTAATCACTAGATAGTCTCTAAACAGACCATTAAAAGTTAGGGTTGCTACATTCAGGGTAATTGAATTTTTAACAGCCAGCTATGTTTTAATCAGAATCAAACAACCTCTCTGGCCCTGGAAGTGCAACTTTACAAGTGTGGAGTCTCAATCCTTCAGATTTTAATCATTGTTGGAGATTTAAAAAAAAACAGAATTAATTTTTAAAACATTTTCTTTCCATCTCTACCTCTCTCGCTCAATACCATCTTTCTTTCTCTCGTTTTTTTTTCACTTTCTACACGTGATTTTACGTTGAATTAAAATACTCACATTTCTATTTCCTGTTTTGTGAGGATTCTTAAGTCTAAAATCCCACCGGGAAACGACATTAAATAAACAAATCTGGATTGAAAAGTTAGCCTCAGCAATGGTGACCATGAGACTTCTGGACTGTCACAAGGACCCATCTGGTACACGCATGACATTTAGGGCAGGAAATCTGCTGCCCTGACCCAGTCTGGGCTATACGCAAGTCCAGGCCCACAGCAATGTGGTTCACTTAAGAGAGCCTCTGAAACGGCCCAGCAAGACAGTGTGGCTCACCACTACCGATTAGAGATGGACATTATAGGCTGTGGCCCTTGCCAGCGACATCCACAATCTGCGAATGATGCTTTTTAAAAAAAAGTCTTGGCGTGTTGTGTTGAACAATACCAGATGTGAGGTCGTTGAGGAGATGTTCCAATGACCCGTAGCCAGGTCAGATGGAAGATGAAGAAAGAAAGCACCTGAAGGATTGATCCCACCCAATTGCTATGTATGTATTTGCTGCTGCATCCTTTATGAGCTCATTACGTTGGCCATGAGTACATGTATCATTTAACGTTTAATAAAACTTTAAAGCATTTGACTCCATCTTAATTTCATGCCTGTCCTGTGGGCACGGGGCTGTCCATATTATGGCAAAATTCACATTCCTAATACCGGGAAGGAGGCAAATAAACTGCAATTTAAAGAAAGGCTTCTGCAAATAAATCTGAACAATGTTCAACATATGAATTAGGAGCAGGATTAGGCCACTCGGCCCCTCGAGCCTGCTTACCATTGTAGAAGATCATGGCAGATCCGATTGTAACCTCAACCCCACAATCCTGCCGACCCCCCAATAACCTTTCACCCCTTCCCAATCCAGACTCTGCTTTTTGTTTAAAGGTCGATACGATCTTTAACCTTTTCAGTTAACCACAGATGGTGGGTTCTCGTTGGAATGTACATTGGAATCAGTGAAGAAATACACGAGTTATGATACAGACCGCATAAACCAGGGGTGGGCAAACTACGGCCCGCGGGCCGCATGCGGCCCGCCAAAGGTATTTCTGCGGCCCACCAAGTCATTAAAAAAAAAAAAAAATATTTTTTTTAAGGTTAATGCTGTTGGGTTACTTACTGGTATAGGGTGGATACGTTGACTTGAGTAGGGTGATCATTGCTTGGCACAACGTCGAGGGCCGAAGGGCCTGTTCTGTGCTGTTCTATGTTCTATATGAGGCGCCCAGAATCATAACCGGGTGAAGTAATTATTTTACTTAATATACTATGCGGCCCTTTGTGAATTGTGAATTTCTGAATGTGGCCCTTGCACGGAAAAGTTTGCCCACCCCTGGCATAAACTGAAGGAGTAGTGGAGGCAGATTTAAATAGGGAAAGAGGAGAAGGATAGGGCTAACTGACCATCGCAGGTACGACGGGCCAAATGGCCTGCTGTGCGAACTAAAGATGTCAATCAGCAAATATTTTAGACAGTTTCGATACATTTTTACAGTCGGAGATAAATCAATTTAAGGTTAGCAGATTGGTTCATGTCTCTTGGTGAGTCAGCTTGGTGTTCATACCATGAACGGGCCTCAGTAAGGACAGAGGGACGGGCCACACCGTTGCCGATTTCCCTCTGTGGTTCCAAGTGGTATCAGGTATCAGGCCTCCCCAGTCCATCTGGGGCAACGGCTACAAAATACAGCTGCTTCACACTAGGTCAGAGGGACTGTGGCTACTTATGTTTAGGTGAACGGGGAGGGAAGAGGTCAGCATCTACCCTCAGCTGTTTTGGGATCCCAGGGAAAATACATCAGTGCAAACATCTCTCCAGCAGCCTTTGTTGATAGGCTAGCTGCAGTGCAGGAAGGAAGAGTTTGTTTTATTCGATTTTGGATGCGTCACTAGCAGGCCAGCATTCATTGCCCATCCCCAATTGTTCTCCAGAAGGTGGGGGTGAGCTGCCTTCTTGATCGGCGGCAGTCCGCGTGCTGTAGGTACACCCACAGTGCTGTTAGGGAGAGTTCCAGGATGTTTGACCCAGCGACAGTGAAGGGACGGCTGGTCAGCCGGGATATCACCAAGTCAGGATGGTCTGCGGCTTGGAGGGGAACAGAATGACCCCCTGTCTTTTTAGGTGGTAGAGGCCTCAAAGGTGCTGTTGAAGCACACAACAGCCACTGTGCGCCGGAATCTCTCGAAGATTGAGTAGAACAGTACAGCACAGAACAGGCCCTTCGGCCCTCGATGTTGTGCCGAGCAATGATCACCCTACTCAAACCCACGTATCCACCCTATACCCGTAATCCAAACCCCCCCCCCCCCCTCCCTTAACCTTACTTTTTAGGACACTACGGGCAATTTAGCATGGCCAATCCACCTAACCCGCACATCTTTGGACTGTGGGAGGAAACTGGAGCACCCGGAGGAAACCCACGCACACACGGGGAGGACGTGCAGACTCCGCACAGACAGTGACCCAGCCGGGGATCGAACCTGGGACCCTGGAGCTGTGAAGCATTTATGCTAACCACCATGCTACCGTGCTGCCCAGGTAGAAGCAGATAAAAAAAAAAACTGATTCTGACAAGGTCAGTGGGATGACTCCATCCATTTAAACACAGACAAGTATGTTAGCTTGAAATAAAAGGTGTATTACTCAGATCTTAGCATCAACTGTCCCAGAAGCTCACAAGGACAGCGACTAAGCATCATACATCGCTCTGATATCAATAACGGGTTGCACAGGGAGAAGAGTGCATCATAAGAAGCAGAGACACAGTGAAGCAAATCTCCAGATTTTAATTCTATTTATTTAAACATACATATCAACATGGTTCCCTTCAACACTGCCTGGTTCACAAGGGGTAGAATCTTCTTGGAAGTCGCATTCTCTCCTGCCACCATCCTGCTAATTGAGTTTCTTGCATACGTACGCGGGGAAAGTGAATAGAATGCTCGTTTCCAACCTCTAAGGTTAACCCAAAAGACCGAATCACGATACACTGTCACTATCTATTCCCTCCTTAACCCAGTGAGCATTTTGATCACTTGCAAGTCTTGCGTCTCGGTACACAGAATGCTGGCTACCAGCACCCTCAGTGCACAAGTTGAAGAGGCCGCAGAGTGGAAAGTGTCGCGTACTGATAAACCTCAGCTCTGGGAGGCACTATCGCTGCTCGGCTAGGCAGTGCATGTGGCAAGGAAGGAAGATGTCGCAACACACACACACACAGCAACATTATCCTTCTATAATTTGGGGGATTTAAAAAACAAAACCTCAGACTGGACATGCATAAGAAACCTAATGTTAAAGCGGTTATGAAATATAAAGGAAAAAAACGGGGAACAAAGTTCAGTAAAATATACAATAACAAATCATCAGTGTTCTTCAGAAAAGCAAACACAAAGCTTCATTGTGAAGTCACAAGTCTTCTCTCTCTGGGTGAATGGCGTCGATGGGTGGTGATAAGCTGGTTCGCCTTAGGGTGCAATCTCTTTTACTGGTAATACAGCTCCAGGTTCATCCCATCATGGATCTCATCTGCAAGCAGCCTGGTTAAGGCACATCAATGCTGAGGAATGCACAAGCTGCCTTACGGCACCGAATTCAATCCTACTTCACCCAGCAACGTGAAGGATGACCTGGATTGCCCTTCCTCACGGGATGCCACCTCAAATAATCGAAGCAAAAAAAAAAATTTCCCTTCCCACACCACATCTGAACTTGAATTATTTTGAAGAGGTCACCGGGTTAGTGAGCGGGTGAGGTAGGCGGAATTGGAGCAATAATCTAAAGGAAGAGTTTGGATCTTCAGGAAGCTTTGAGGAGACTTAAGAGAACCTTCTCTCGAAGATTGAGTAGGTGATAGTTTTTTCCCTTAGTCGGCAAAAGATGGTCATTGGGTTTGAATCTGCTTAGCAAGTGGTTGCTATTCCACAGGGATTGATTGATGTTTGGAACTTTCCCATTTACCAACGGTATTAATAACCTGTTTTTTTTTTAAAAACAAACAATTTTGTGGTATTTTAGGCATATAGAAAAAATGACATTGTACAGTACAAACAAAATAAGTCAAGACACAAATTCCACATTAAACATAATGCAAACCACGGCTCTGTTCACGCATGGCCCTGCCTCAATATCCCCCTACTCTACTCTACCCTAGCCACCCCCGGCTCTCCCCCCGCTGACGCTTACTCCTCTGCGAAGAAATCAATAAATGGCTGCCACCTTCGGGTGAACCCTAGTAGCGAACCTCTCAAGGCAAACTTGACTTTCTTGAGGCCAAGAAAGCACGCCATGTCCGATAGCCATACCTCAGCCCTCGGGGGCTTTGAGTCCCTCCATGCTAGCAGTATTCGTCGCCGGGCTACCAGGGAAGCAAAGGCCAGAACATCGGCCTGTCTCTCTTCCTGGACTCCGGGTCCTCCGAAACCCCAAAGATTGCCACCTCCAGGCTCATTACCACCCCAGTTTTCAACACCCGGGACATGACATCTGCGAATCCACCCCCCCCCCCCCCCCGAGTTTAGGGCAAGACCAGAACATGTGTACATGGTCAGCCGACCCTCCGGCGCATCTAGCGCACTTGTTCTCCAGCCCGAAGAATTTACTCATCCGGGCCACCGTCATGTGGGCCCGGTGCACGACCTTAAACTGGATCAGGCTGAGCCTGGCGCATGTTGCGGTCGTGTTTACTCTGCTCAGGGCTTCTGCCCAAATGCCGTCCTCCAGCTTCCCCCCCCCCCCCCTTAAGCTTCAGATCCTCGGTCTGCGTATCATCAGCTTTCATTAGCTCCCTTGTAGACGTCGGAAACTCTACCCTCTCCCACCTCTCTCCGAGAAACTACCCTGTCCTGCCTCCCCTTCGGCGGGAGACGCGGGAAGGACGGCACCAGTCTGCGTACAAAATCCCTCACCTGCAAGTATCTAAAGTCGTTCCCTCTCGCCAGCCCAAACTTCTCCTCCAGCGCCCTCATGCTCGGAAAGCTTCCTTCCAGGAACAGATTCCCCCATCCTCACAATCCCCGCCCTCCTCCACAGTCGATCCCCCCCCCCCCCCCCCCCGGTCCATGCTCCCCGGGGCAAATTGGTGGTTGCCGCAGATTGGGGTCCACACCGATGCTCTTGCCTCCCCTACATGCCTCCTCCACTGGCCCAGATCCGAAGAGCCGCCACCCACTATCGGGCTGGTGGAGTACCGTGCCGGCGGAAGCGGCAGAGGCGCCGTGACCAGGGCTGCTGAGCTAGTGCCCCTACACGAAGCAGCCTCCATCCGCTCCCAAACCGACCCCGCACCCACCATCCATTTCCTTATCATAGCTATGTTGGCCGCCCAGTAATAGTTGCTGAAATTCGGCAACGCCAGCCCCCATTCTCCTCTATTCCTTTCAAGCATCACCCTCTTCACCCGCGGGTACTTCCCTGTCCATACAAATCCCAGAATAATTTTATTCAGCCTCTTAAAGAAGAACCGCGGGACAAAGAAGGGGAGACACTGAAAAACAAACAAGAACTGCGAGAGAATCGTCATCTTAACAGTCTGCACCTTCCCCGCCAATGACAGTGGGAGTGCATCCCACCTCCGGACCTCCTCCCTCACTCGTTCCACCAGTCGGGACAGGTTGGGCTTGTGCAACCTGCCCCGTGCCACCCAAATCCCCAAATATCGGAAACTCTCCCCCACTAGCCCGAACGGCAACCCCTTCAGCCTACTCTCCTACCCCCTCGCCTGAATTACAAACAACTCGCTCTTAGCCATGTTCAGTTTGTATCCGGAGAACCGGCCAAATTCCCTCAGGGTTGCCATAATACCATCCATCCCCACCACTGGGTCCGATACATATAACAGCAGATCATCCGCGTATAACGAGACTCTATGTTCCACTCCCCCCCCCCCCCCCCCCCCCAGACCAACCCTTTCCAGCCCCTGGAAGCTCTCAGTGCAATTGCCAGTGGCTCAATGGCCAGTGCAAACAGCAGTGGGGAGAGAGGGCAGCCCTGTCTTGTCCCACGGTGCAGTCTAAAGTAGTCCGATGTTGTCCTGTTCGTCCTTGCATCTGCCTCTGGAGCCTGATATAATAGCCTGACCCAGTCGATGAACCCCCCCCCCCCCCCCCCGCCTCCCGAACCGTCCTAGTACCTCCCTTTTCAGCATCCATAGCTACCACTATCGCTACCTCCCTACTCTCCGGGGGCATCATAATCACGTTGAGCAGCCTTCTTATGTTGGCCACCAGCTGCCTCCCCTTTACAAACCCAGTTTGGTCCTCCACAATTACATCCGGTACACAGTCCTCAATTCTGGTCGCCAAAGTCTTGGCCAGCAACTTGGCAACTACATTAATCAATGACCCACAGGCCTCCGGGTCCTTATCCCGTTTCAGAATGAGCGAGATGGTGGCCTGCAACATCGTCGGGGGTAAACTCCCTCTGTCTCTTGCCTCGTTAAAGACCTTAATAACCTGTTTTAAGAGTCGAGCAGATGTGCCGCAAGTTTCCAGATTATATAAATTATCTGCGGGTGTTCGGACTGTAGAGGATTCCCAATTCCTGTAACTGTCTCGACATGTTGGGAGATATGAGCTGGGGACCTCTGTTGTGAGTCCGCCCAGATGCCAACGCGTTCTCTCGCGGTGGGATTCCCTACCCCAGCCGCTTGTCAATGGGGTTTCCCACTGAAACCACTCCATGCCGCCCGGAAACCCGCGGGCGGGGGTGCACTGCCAGCGGGAGCAGTGAATCCCTGCGCCAGCGAACGGCCTGGGAATTCCACCCAGTCTAATGATTGGCAAATCACATTTAACTGAGAAAAGTGGCAAGTCTGATGCTAAACATATATGCACAGTTTGCAGTGAACAGACGGAGGTCATTGGTGAAGGAAAAGGTTCTGGGTGCTGAGAGCATCCCTCGCTAAAAGGTCATGATCAAGACGTGAGGCTGAAGCTAAAACGAGCAACATCTAGGCTCTAGTCACATGATTCATTCATTCAGCGAATGCAAACTCCCTAAGCCAAGCAGTTTCTCCGATCCTGCTGTGTGGAGTGCGAGGAGGCCTCCGCTGATTATTCACATGATAAGTTACAAAGATACAATTCTGTCCTTGTACAAGACCTTGGTTAGACCTTCTTTAGAATACTGGCTCCACTGTTGATTCTGCGATAAGTGGGGCAGTAGCCAGGCTGTGGACAAGCTGCAGGGAACAGCCACAGCAGTGTTTCCCAGATTAAAATGTCCTCATTAGCCAAACGGGCCAAGTCTGGATACTTTAGAAATGTTAGAGGCTCTGGCACGAAAGGGACAATGCTGGAAAATCTCAGCAAGTCTGGCAGCATCTGTAGGGAGAGAAAAGAGCTAATGGTTCGAGTCCGATGACTCTTTGTCAAAGCTTTGACAGTCATCGGGCTCGAAACATTAGCTCTTTTCTCTCCCAACAGATGCTGCCAGACTTGCTGAGATTTTCCAGCATTTTCCCTTTCGTTTCAGATTCCAGCATCCGCAGCAATTTGCTTTTATTTCGAGACTCTGGCGACTGGATCAAGGTTCAGAAAGGAACTGGATGGTATTTACATGAACCTGACAGGTCAGGGGAGGACCTGGAACCTGACAGGTCAGGGGAGGACCTGGAACCTGACAGGTCAGGGGAGGACCTGGAACCTGACAGGTCAGGGGAGGACCTGGAACCTGACAGGTCAGGGGAGGACCTGGAACCTGACAGGTCAGGGGAGGACCTGGAACCTGACAGGTCAGGGGAGGACCTGGAACCTGACAGGTCAGGGGAGGACCTGGAACCTGACAGGTCAGGGGAGGACCTGGAACCTGACAGGTCAGGGGAGGACCTGGAACCTGACAGGTCAGGGGAGGACCTGGAACCTGACAGGTCAGGGGAGGACCTGGAACCTGACAGGTCAGGGGAGGACCTGGAACCTGACAGGTCAGGGGAGGACCTGGAACCTGACAGGTCAGGGGAGGACCTGGAACCTGACAGGTCAGGGGAGGACCTGGAACCTGACAGGTCAGGGGAGGACCTGGAACCTGACAGGTCAGGGGAGGACCTGGAACCTGACAGGTCAGGGGGGGATCTGGGGGTCCCGCAGGCTCATTTGAACACAGGATGGGGTTTTTCACTCCTGTTGGCGGGGGGCAGCTTCGGCAACAGGAGCGGAAAGTATCGCGAGATGTCCAAAGCCACGTTTCACAGCAACGTGAAAGCTGGACACCATTTTCCACCTCCCACCATCAGTGACGGGTCGCGTTTCCCGACGTTCATTACAATAAACGATCAGGCCCATGGGCTGGACTCATCCCTCCACGTCAAAAAATCCATCCATGGCAGTGTGCGGCCAGAATGGGTGCCCACAGGGATGTATCTGGGTGACCTGGTTTGCTGGCTGTTATCAGGAGGGTGTGAACATTTCCTTATCCCTTTTGCTTCATCCATACAGGAAAGGCAGGAAGCCAATTGGCAATAGGTTTACAACATCAAAAGATACAATCTTGCAACTGAACATGATTCTTGAAGATGGTGTACCTGGAATCAGAAGAAGTTAAATTAGAAGAAAGAGAGTTGAAAATAGATCCTTTCAGCCACTTGGACCTTTGCAGGATGGTGTTCCCAATTTCTTCACAAGGGCTACATGGTGCTGAAAAGAATTACAATCCACCAAAGCTGGAATGGCATTATTTTCACAGGAAGATAAACTCAATAAAGATCAGCCCAATTTAACCATTTTGCAAAAAAAAAAGGTAATTAGAATTCAGTATAAGCAGATAAGTACTGGGGCGGCAACGGTAGCAGTGGTCAGCACAGTGGCTTCACAGCTCCAGGAACCCGGGTTCGATTCCCGACTTGGGTCACTGTCTGAGTTTCCTCCGGGTGTTCTGGTTTCCTTCCACGGTTGAAAGATGTGCAGGTTAGGTGGATTGGTCATGCAAAATTACACACACTTACACACACACAAATTCCTTGACTCTTAGACACGAGTATGCACAAACCTCATTGATCTCCCAATCATCTAGGTAAGCTGCATCTATTAAAAAGCTATTCATATCTGATTCATCCAACCTTTTGAATACTGCTGTCACTAGGCAGATTTCTGCCCGTTGCTGGGCAGTTCGCATCTTATTAGGTCTTGCTAAATTCATGTTACTGCTGTTACTGGGTAAATCCATGACGGGCGTAATTCCAGAAATGAGTGTCAATAATGGCTATGTAAGAGAACACAAGGACAAACCATTTCTTCAGGACCAGCTTGTCCCATTTTGTTCCAGTCTGCGCAGCTATCAATTTCTTCAGATCTTTTATGGTATCATCAGGACTGGAGGGAGAAGTGTTAAGGGCAAAAAAAATGTCTCCAAGCTCGCGCTGCTCATATTTATTGCTTCCGAGCCGAAACACAATGGCTGGGTGCAGTGCAGGACGTTTAGCTCCTAGCAAAGCCCTGTCACCTTAACCCAAATACTTCCGAACCTTCTACAATCAGTAGAATTTTATTAAAGACTCAACTGATAAGTAAACCGATTGTCAACTCAGTCAATGAATCAAAGGCATTTGATAAGGGCCAGTTTAGTGCACACATTGACATGCCACACACGCCAGGGACCCAGGCTTGATTCCCGGGTCACTGTCTGTGCGGTGTCTGCAAGTTCTCCACGTGTTTGGGTGGGTTTTCTCCGGCTTCCTCCCGGAAGTCCAAAGATGCGCAGGTTAGGTGGATTGGCCTCACTAAATTGCCCTTAGTGTCCAAAAAGGTGAGGTGGGGTTACTGGGATAAGGTGGAGGTTTGGGGTGTTCTTTCCAAAGGTCGGCGCAGACTCTATGGGCCAAATGGCCTCCTTCTGCACTGTAAATTCTATGTCTATGTCATTCCTTAGTTGTTTACTATTAGAACTCCAGTTTTTTGTTTGACTTCCGGTGGCAGCTATGAAGGAGTAGGTCGCACATTTGGTGGCTCCTG
This sequence comes from Scyliorhinus canicula, assembly GCF_902713615.1. Lineage (NCBI taxonomy): Eukaryota > Metazoa > Chordata > Chondrichthyes > Carcharhiniformes > Scyliorhinidae > Scyliorhinus > Scyliorhinus canicula. The sequence goes on from NC_052170.1 coordinate 5,434,346, forward strand.
CTTGGGTCGGACCTTTGGACCTTCTCCCCCGATTTTTTACTGGACTCGATTTGGAAAATTGGCGGCAGAGGCAATCGTTGATTGGATTCCCACATGGAGAGGCGGAGTAGAAGTGTTCGCAAACCAAGAAACAGACAAACAGAGCAGACTTGGGCTGAAGCTGTAGCGGGAGAAAGCACGGCGGACGAACGAAGTCCTGGCCTGTCGACCCAGCCGTCGATGGAGCACCTGATGCTATTTATACAGGAGGGCTTCGCCAAGCAGAAGCGGGACTGCTTGGACCCGATTAAAGAGTCAATTGCACGGCTGGAGCTCAGATTGGACGATCAGAAATTAGAGAAGGCGCTGGCTGAGCAAGAGGAACATCAAACTGCGGTGGAGTTGGAGGTGGGGATGCTGAGAGACCAGCAGAAAAGGCTCCTGGAGAAGGTGGAGGACCTCGAGAATAGGTTCTGTCGGCAGAACCTGAGAATCGCCGGTCTCCCAGAGGGATCCGAAGGAGCATTGGGGCATAGATAGCGGGATGTTAGAGAAGCTGCTGGGGGATGGGATGTTCTCCTGAACCTTGGAGCTGGACAAGGCTCAGAGTGCTCGCGAGGAAGCCGCAAGTGGGGACCCCCCCCCCCCCCCCCCCACCAACCCACCCCCCCCACCTGGAATGTAAAAGGAATAAATGAGCCAGTCAAAAGAGCATGCGTATTCGCGCACCCGAGGGGACCGAAGGCGGACGTGGTAATGCTACAGGAGACGCACCTAAGAGTAGCTGATCAGATCAGATTAAGGAAGGGATGGGTCGGACAGGTTTTTAATTCGGGGCTGGACTCAAAGACTAGAGGGTCACGATCCTGATCAATAAGCGAGTGGTGTTTGAGGCGGGTAGAATAGTCTCGGATGTGGGAGGCTGGTACATTATGGTCAGTGGGAAACTGGATGGGGTGCAGGTGGTATTAGTAAATGTGTATGCGCCAAATTGGGATGATGTGGAGTTTATAAAGAGGATGCTGGGGAAGATCCCAGACCTAGATTCACATAGGTTGGTCATGGGAGGGGACTTAAACACAGTTATTGACCCTGCTTTAGACTGGTCGAGCTCAAAGACGGGCAGGGTGCCAGCAAGGCAAAGGAGCTAAAGATATTCATGGGAGCAGATGGTGGTGGATCCATGGATATTTGGGCAGCCAAGAGTGGAGTTCTCTTCTACTAACACGTGCATAAAGTGTATTCCCAGATTGATTTCTTTATTTTGAACAGGGCTCTACTGACGAGGGTGGTGGACACGAGGTATTCGGCGATCACAATCTCAGATCATGCCCCACACTGGGTTGACCTACAGGTTAGTAAAGACAGTAACTAGCCCCCGCACTGGAGGCTGGACGTGGGGCTTTTAGCTGACAGAGGTGTGCGGGCGGCTGAGGAAATGTATTCAGAACTACCTGCAGGCCAACGACACGGGGGAAGTTTCGGCAGTGGTGGTCTGGGAGGCATTCAAGGCGGTGGTTAGAGGGGAGCTGATCTCGATACGGACCCACAGGGAGAAGGCAGACAGAGCATAGACAACCGACTGATAAAGGAGATACTACAGATCAACAGGAGGTATGCGGAGAGCCCTGAGGCAGGGCTTTTAAGGGAACGATGGGGGCTACAGGTGGAGTTTGGCTTGTTAACTACAGGGAGGGCGGTAGAGCAGCTGAGGAAGGCGAGGGGGGGGGGGGGGGGGGGATCTATGAGCATGGGGAGAAAGCCAGTAGAATGCTTGCACATAGGCTTAGAAAGAGGGAGGCAGGGAAAGTAAAGGATGGAGACGGGAGCCTGGTTGGAGACTCAGCAGGGGTGAATAAGGCGTTCAAGGAGTTTTACAGTAGGCTGTCTGGGTCGGAACCCCCAGCGGGGCCGGAGGGGATGAGGCACTTCTTAAGGGGGCTGAATTTCCTGTTGGTAGATGGGCTGGGGGCCCCGATCGGGTTGGAAGAGATAGCGGAGGGGCTGAAGGCCATGCAGTCGGGTAAGGCCCCGGGGCCGGACGGGTACCCAGCGGAGTTCTATAAAAAGTTCTCTGGATATTGGGGCCGCTGTTGACAAGGACATTCAATCAGACAAGGGAGTGTGGGGTGCGTCCCCCGACGATGTCAGTCACAATCTCATTGATCCCGAATCGGGACAGGAACCGGGGCTGTGTGGGTTCTATAGGCCAATAGCCCTACTGAATGTGGACTGTTGGCCAAAATCTTGCCCTCTAGGATTGAGGAGACGGGATTTGTTAAGGGAAGGCAGTTGACGGCCAATTTAAGAAGGTTGTTAAATGCGATCATGATGCCCCCAGAAGGTAGGGATGTAGAGGTAGTGGTCGCAATGGATGCAGAGAAGGCTTTTGATTGGGTAGAATGGGATTATCTGTGGGAGGTACTGGGACGGTTTGGATTTGGGAGGAGCTTTATTGACTGGGTCAGGTTACTGTATCAGGCTCCTGTGGCGAGCGTACGGACGAATAGGACAACATCGGACTATTTCAGACTGTACCGGGGGATGAGACAGGGATGCCCCCTCTCCCCACTGTTGTTCGCGTGGAACACAGTCTCACTTTAAGCAGATGACCTACTCTTGTATGTAGAGGGGTTGGAAGAAATGAGGAGGATTCTGGGGGAATTCGGCCGGTTTTCGGGGCATAAACTAAATATGGGGAAAACTGAGATGTTTGCGGTCCAGCAAAGGGGGCAGGAGAGGCGATGGGGGAGCTGCCGTTTACAGTGGTCGGAGGTAGCTGGGGGGGGGGGGGGGGGGGGGGGGGGGGGGGGGGGGGGGGGGGGAGAGGCGGCGATTGGGGGAGGCGGCGATTGGGGGAGGCGGCGATTAGAGTGGTCGGAGGTAGCTAAGGGGGCAGGAGAGGCAATTGGGGGGCTTCCGTTTACAGTGGTCGGAGGAAGCTTTAGGTACCTGGGCATCCAAGTGGCGTGGAAATGGGAACGGCTGAACAAGCTAAACCTGGTCCAACTAGACGACCAAATGAAGGACGATTTTCGGAGGTGGACGCGCTCCCGTTGTCACGAGCTGGGAGGGTGCAGATGGTGAAAATGACTGTCCTCCCGAGATTCCGGTTTGTGTTTCAGCATCTCCCCATCTTTATCCCGCGGTCCTTTCTTGAACAGGTCAATAAGGTAATCACTGGCTTTGTGTGGGCGGGCAAGACCCCGCGAGTAAAATGGGGATACTTGAGCGGAGCCGGGGGGAGGGCACGGTACTCTACCAGCCCCGTGGTGGTGGCCCTGAGGGTCTGGGGGCAATGGAGGAGGCACGTGGGAGCGGAGGGAGCATAGGTGTGGACTCCAATCTGTAATAATCACCGGTTTGCCCCGGGAAGGATGGATGGAGGTTTCGGAGATGACAGGGAGCAGGGATTGAGAGGATGGGGGATATGTTTTTAGAGGGGAGCTTTCCTTGCCTGAAGGAGCTGGAGGAGAAATTTGGATTGCCGAGGGGAAACTAATTTAGGTACCTGCAGGTGCGGGACTACCGATGTAGGCAGGTTTCAACCTTCCCGCTCCTACCACCAAGGGGGATACAGGGTAGTTTCCAGAGTGTGGGTGGGAGAAGGGAGGGTCTCTGACATCTACAAGGAACTCATGGGGTCAGAGTGGACGCAGGCAGAGGAGCTGAAGCGCAAGTGGGAAGAGGAGTTGGGAGGGGAGATAGAGGATGATATCTGGGTTGACGCGTTGAGTAGAGTCAATGCGCCCACAACATGTGCCAGGCTCAGCCTGATACAATTCAAGGTTGTTCACCAGGCTCACATGACAGTGGCCCCGATGAGCAGGTTCTTTGGGGCGGAAGATAGGTGCGCAAAGTGTGCGGGAGGACCAGCGATGCCATGTCCACATGTTCTGGACATGCCCAAAGCCTAGGGGATTCTGGCAGGGGTTTGCGGATGTCACGTACACGGTGTTTAAAACAAGGGTGGCACCGAGTCCAGAGGTGGCGATTTTCAGGGTGTCAGAAGATCCAGGAATCCAGGAGAAAGAGGCAGATGTTCTGGCCTTTGCTTCCCTAGTTGCCCGGAGACAGATACTATTAGCTTGGAGGGACTCAAATCCTTCGAAGTCGGAGACCTGGCTATCGGACATGGCTAACTTTCTCTGTTTGGAGAAAATCAAGTTCGCCTCGAGAGTGTCAATGTTAGGGTTCGCCCGGAGGTGGCAACCGTTCGTCGACGAGGGGGAGGGATGCTGGGGGGTTAGCTTTGTTTAGAGTAGGGGGTTAGTAAAGGTGGGACCTGTTAAGGGAGGAAGACGGCTTTTGCAATAAGTTTATAAATTCATGCACATTGTTTATTTTGTTGTTGTAAAACCATAAATACCTCAATAAAATGTTGAAATAAAAACAAAACTCAGTTTTTTTAATTATAAAGAGTACCCAATTAATTTTTTCCAATTCGGGGCAATTTAGCGCGGCCAATCCACCCACTCTGCACATCTGAGGGCGAAACCCACGCAAACACGGGGAGAATGTGCAAACTCCACACGGACAGGGACCCAGAGCCGGGATTGAACCTGGGATCTCGGTGCCGTGAGGCAGCAGTGCTAACCACTGCGCCGCCGTGCTGCCCTATTAGAACTCCAGTTTAACATTTGTACCAATACATTACCTGCTACCTCTAACATGTGTACAATAGCCCTCAGTACCCCTTCCTCAAATCAAATCTACCATGTCCAATCTGCCTCCTTAAATCGTTCTTGCAATCTGACACGTGGAAATCTAATGGAGGGATTTACATCAGTGAAACATCCCTAACCAACGTTGTAAAGTACATTCTCTTGACTGTTACCATAGTGCATTGTCACCAATTACCTCCCCCTGCACCTTTTGACATTGTGGACAACACCCTCACTCTCAATATGCTGCTCTACATATTGCAACATCTCATCCTTGTTTAAGTTCCTTCATGGCTTTATATCCTCCTTTCTTCGCAACCTCTTCAACCCTACAATAACCTCCCGCCTTGAACACTCCCACTACCCGTAATTGGAAAGTCTGTGCATCCGCCTCTGTCTGAGCTACCATTAAAAGCAGTGCCTTCAGCTGTATCGACCCAAAAGCGACGAGACTTTGAAGTTCCCAAACTCACCTTTACGATTTATGGAAAATCGAGTGGCAAGGCTTGCGAACTCACAGTTTGTAGGAACATTAGCTGGACGTGGTGGGGCCTCAAACAGCAAAAAAATCTCAACAAATCTGTATGCACAAGCTGAAATTCTGACACCTCAATTTTTTTTCTGCCTCTAGTAATTATACAGCCCATAACCAACAATTAAGAAAACCAGCAGACTACCACTCACTGAGTTCACTTAACCACCAATATCCCAATCACAAAGAAGGAATATTTTACTGCCCATCATTAGACACAGGCAAAATTAGGCCATTCGGCCCATTGAGTCTGCTCCGCCATTCAATCGTAGCTCATATGTTTCTCATCCCCATTCATAAAGGATACTTGCACTTCACTCGGACTTTCTTTCCCAAACGATCATTGCAAATTATCTCAATCATCCTGAGGAATTCCTAGAAAGATGGAAAAAAAGGAGGCATTTATAATAAAGCTTAACAGTGCAACTTTGAGGGACTCTGTGCTGGCCTCCCCACCCTCCCCCCTCTACTCCAGGCCTCCCCTCCCCTCCAGGCCTCCCCACCCACCCCCCTCCCCTCCAGGCCTCCCCACCCACCCCCCTCCCCTCCCCTCCAGGCCTCCCCACCCACCCCCCCTCCCCTCCAGGCCTCCCCACCCAACCCCCTCCCCTCCAGGCCTCCCCACCCACCCCCCTCCCCTCCAGGCCTCCCTACCCACCCCCCTCCCCCCCAGGCCTCCCTACCCTACCCACCCCCCTCCCCTCCAGGCCTCCCTACCCTACCCACCCCCCTCCCCTCCAGGCCTCCCTACCTACCCTACCCACCCCCCTCCCCTCCAGGCCTCCCTACCTACCCCCCTCCCCTGCAGGCCTCCCTCCCCACCCCCCTCCAGGCCTCCCTCCCCACCCCCCTCCAGGCCTCCCTCCCCACCCCCCTCCAGGCCTCCCTCCCCACCCCCCTCCAGGCCTCCCTACCTACCCTACCCCCCTCCAGGCCTCCCTACCTACCCACCCCCCTCCCCTCCAGGCCTCCCTACCTACCCTACCCACCCCCCTCCCCTCCAGGCCTACCTACGCACCCACCCCCTCCGCTCTCTCCTCCAGGCCTCCCTACCCCCCCTCCAGGCCTCCCTACCCCCCCTCCAGGCCTCCCTACCCCCCCCCCAAGCCTCCCTACCCCCCCTCCAGGCCTCCCTACTCCCCCTCCAGGCCTCCCTACTCCCCCTCCAGGTCTCCCTACTCCCCCTCCAGGCCTCCCTACTCCACCTCCAGGTCTCCCTACTCCCCCTCCAGGCCTCCCTACTCCCCCTCCCCTCCAAGTCTATCCCCATCACCAACTCCCGCACTGCGGCCTATCTAACCAGGCTGCACAGATCACTGTAGAAACCGCAGCCGCTCCACAGCAGGATCGATTTGACGGTTTTCCCCATTCGGGCCCGGTTACCTGCGGACCTGCCCGCGCTTCTCCCACTCAGGCTTTCTCTACCCCGGCAACGGCGACTAGGCCGCAGCCCCGCCCCGGCGGGTCTGATTGACGGCTGCCTCGACCAATGGGTGCACGGGGAGAGGTTGATGGACGTGGCTACTGACCGGTGGAACGATGCCGACTGCCGGAAGGGGTGGGACACGGACTCGCTATCCAATGGGTGGCGGCAGCAAGTTCGGTTGCGGCGGAGAGGGGCGGGCGCCGGACATGACGGTTCGCGGGTCTCCGCCACTAGGAGACGCGTCTCTCATGATGGACGTCTGGGCTGGCCAATCGGGATGGGGAATTAGGCCCCGCCCCCCCGCTCAGGCTCGGTTGTCCTGGGCTCCGCTCACTCGGACGCAGAGCCATGGCCGAGGAGGAGCCGTTGCCGTCCGGCTGGGAGAAGCGGATGAGCCGCAAGTCAGGTAATCTCCGGGGGGCGGGGTGCCCGCCCAGGAGCAGCAGATACCCGACCCCCCCCCCCGGTTCATCCTGTTCTGGAGGGAGTCACCCCCCCCATACACATCCCGC